>NC_133399.1:43949072-44101467 GCF_047511655.1 Castor canadensis
CTGGAATAGTTTCACAGGTCTCATGTTTCCATTTTCATACATGAGTACACAATATTTCCATCCTATTCACCCTCACAACCATTTACTAATAATCCTCCCTGCTCCCAATGTAACTAACCGCGAGACAAGACCAGGTTTACTTTCTTGTGTTGTGTTTTTTATTAGTTTATATGTTTGTGTTTGGTGGGACTGGGTCTGTTTTCTTCTTTTGAAAAAAAATGATATTTTTTTGTTTAAGATGGGTCTATAGGGAGTTTCACTGTGACATTTCCATGTACATACGTCTTATGATCCTAATTGTTTCATCCCTTCCTGTTGTCCTTTTTACTTTATTCCCCTTCCATTTTTGATGTATAGAAAATACATCAACCGACCGTATTCACATTCTTAACTTCGTTCTTTGAAATGTTCTCCCTCCCATTAGGGACTCCCCGTCAGATTGAGTTGTTTTTCATAGCACTCTTTGTATATTTATTGGGCCTATATTCTACATCTGAGAGAAAACATGCAGTGTTTGGTTTCAGAACCTGGCTAATTTCACTTAAGATAATCTCCATTGCCATCCATTTCTCTGCAAAGGATAAAATCTCATTCTTTATTGTGGCTGAATCAAATTCCATTGAAAATTCTTGTTTTTCTAATTTACAGATAAAAAGAAAGTTATGCAGTGACACAGATTATCAGGAAATTACCACATGGTTTCTGTTCCACTGGAATTTCAGATTCCACAAACTCAGGTGAGTTAAGGAGCATGTTTGATGAGAGATCTTTCTCTGTGAGATAAACAACTCCCATACCCCCGCTTCTAGCAGTGACTGAGTTGAGGACGAGTTCATGAGCCCTGGGTCCCTTAGCATGTATGTATCATTGAAGCATTGTTTGTCAGCACCCCAGCAAATGCACTGGTAGGATTTTTGCAGAGGCCATAGATGCTTTATTGCAGGGCAGATGTCAAGATGCCCCTGGGCTTTCAGTGTAAGCCCCTGAGTTTATGGAGGCCTCTTGGATGCCACCAGTAGTTAGCAGATGGGCCTGTCATCTTCCATGTGTTAGTTACCTATATGTGTGTAACAAATTCCTCCAACTTTTAGCATAGTAAACAAGAAAACATAATTCACTCATTTTCTGTGGGTCAGGCATTTGGGAAGTGCCCAGTTGAGCAAAAGTGACCCAAAATGTTAGTAGAATAGGAGAAGCCAAACTGACCTTATATGTCATTTAGACCAACCTTCTTATTTGATAGGGAAATGTATGCAGAGAGTTTGAATGATTACCTGTGCTGGTGCAGCTATTTTCAGAGGTGTTTGGAGCACAGGGCTCTGTTCCTCACATCTGCTGTTGGGTGATGTGAGTGTGATGTCAGTGCTATAATGTTTGTGTGGAGGTATGAGGTCATGAGAACTAACATGCATAGTCAGTCATTTGGGTGTTAGTTTGTGGGAAACCTGGCCGATTCAGTTTGGTTGTGTAACTTCTGTCTGTGAAGGTCAGTGAAATGAACACAATGATTAAAAACACTTTTTTCCATTCCTGAGTTTTAACAAACTTACTGTAGTGGGGGTACATTGTGACTTTTGCCAAAGTTCTTATAATATGCCATAGTTGAATTCATCCCTCCACATTCTCCTTTATTCTCTCTCACCGTATTCCTGGAATAGTTTCATCACGTCTCGTTTTTCCATTTTCATACATGAGTATATAATATTTATACCATATCCTACACCCTTTCCTTATATCCTCACCCCTCCCACAAGTAACAACTCCCTATACAGGACCTATTTTCCATTTCTGTTACCAAAAATCCCTTTTTGTGTTTATTTTGTTTTAGTGTGGGGAGCAGAACTGGGGCTTGAACTCAGGGACTCTACCTTGAGGCAGTTCACCAGCCGTTTTTTTGTGATAGGTGTTTCTGAGACAGGGTCTTGCAAACTATTTGCCCAAGCTGTGTTTGAACCAAGATCTTCCTTATCTCTCCCTTCTGAGTCACAGGGACTGCGGGTGTGAGCCACTGGTGACCCGCACGTTTTTGTTTGTTTAATTAAGATAGCTATTCGGGATGTTTCATTGTGACATTTGCTCATACATATATAGCTCTATGCATATATATATATATGTACACGTTATAACATTAATTGGGTCATTCCCTCTATTTTTTGCTTTTCTACTTTATTCTCCTTCTTATGGTAGTTTCAAAAGTTTTTAAAATTCTGCATTCCTCTACAGAAAGTACAACAACCATATTGACCTGGTTAACCTCCTCCTTTTACCCTCTCTCTCTCATAAATGAGCTCCCCTTAGACCTGTTGTTCATACTACTGCTTGTATGTGTGTCAGGTCTCTAGTGCATGTGTGAGAAAAAACATGTGGCCTTTGGTTTCCCCAACCTGACTAATTTAACTTAAGGTGATGTTCTCTAGTTCCATCCATTTTCCTGCAAACAACAAAATTTCATGCATATTTAAATAAAATTCCATTGTGTGTAAATGCCACAGTTTTGGATCCATGTATCAGTTGTGAGGCATCTTGGCTGTTTACATATGTTAGCTGTTGTGAGTAATGCTGCAGTAAACATGGATGTGCAGGTGTCTGTCTTGTTACCTGGCTTGCATTCATTCAGGTATATCCCTATGAATGATAATGCTGGATCACACAGCAATTCTACTTTGAGTTTCGAGAAGCCTCCATATTGTTTTCCACAGTTGTTGTACTAATTTGCATTCCCACTAACTGCATACGAGGGTTCCTTTTTTTTAGACATCCTTGAAAACATTAGTTGTTTGTATTCTTGATAGCCATTACAATGGGAGTGGTTTGGAATCTTGGTATGGTTTTCATTTTTGTTTTCTTTCTGACGAGCGATGGTGAGCATTTCTTTATGTAGTTGTAGGTCCTTTGGACTTCTGCCTTGGAACAAGCTCTGTTAAGTTCATTTGTGTATTTCTTCATTGGGTCACTGATTTTTACGGGAATTTAGTTTTTGAGTATATTCTCGGTATTGATTTCAGTCAGATGTATACCTGGCAAAGATTTCCCCATTCTGGAGCCTTGGTTTCTGCTTCTATTCCTCACCACGTCATCTCAAGGTGTGGTTCTAGTGGACTGGCAAGGGAGGAAAAGGTTCCATGGAGGCACAGCACAGACACCTGTTGATCTGATATAAATTCTTCTCTGGTCTGCAGAGTACATCAAAGCACAGGCAGTGAAGGTTGGAAGGAATTCACCTCATTCACCGGTGTTTCCAGGTGTTCATAAGTATGGGTTCTGCTGAAAGGTACTTTTTTTTGATGAAAGCCCAGAAATTGACTTCCACAAAGTAGTTAATATTCATGGGTCACATTCATTGTGTGGGTGTGTTTGTGTGTGGGGCCGCATGTGTGGTTGAAAATAGTTCCTGGATCATTGTCCGTGGATGCTGTGTTCCTAATAATGCCAGTCAGGAATGCTCCTTCAGAAGGCAGTAATTTTGGGTTTTTCTCTGTGTTGTTACTCCCTAGGTAAACTGTAATCAATTCACTGAGGAGGAAAGATTCAGGGATCCTTGAATATGTGCAGGGTATGTGAGGCTATCGTGATGCATATATGTATGTGCCTCGTTACCCTGCTAGAAGTGATTTGAGTTCAAGTGATGGCTTTGGACACTGACTCTCGATTAGCCTTTAGTTGTTCCTTGGCATAATGGTGGTAGTATGTCTTCCTTCCAAGGACAATGTTGGAACTGATGTCACTTCTTGGGTTTTTCTAAGTTTGATCCTTCCTAAAGTGCTTAAAGTGTCGCCTCAGTAGGGTAACGCCAGGATTTCAGCCTTTGCAGATAACATTCGACTTGCGTTGAATAGAGGCCAGGTTCCTGGGTGTCTGTGTCTACCTTTCTGTGTGCCTTTCTTGTGTGTATGTGTCTGTCTTTGTCTGTGTGCTTAATATTTCTCATTTGTTCATGTATTAATTTCTTTGCTATTTGTCATAAATTCTCATATTACCAATTGTTTCACACTCTTTGAGTGTATCCGCTGCTTAGGCATGCAGAAGTATCTTTGAATCAAAATCTATCATTAACGTTGAGGAAATAGATGGAACGAACAAGGCTGGGTGATGTTCTATGACTTCTGGTCTTGCACAAAGTTGTAATTAACTCCATAGAATGTAAGAAATTCACATACAAGATAAATATTAGTATGTCACTTATTCTCTGTGTGTGAGTGTGTGTGGGATGTTTGTTGTTTAGTTTCCCAACACTGGTTGGTAAAATATAGGTTCCTTCCCCAAGTCACTTGAGGAACAGCCTTGTGTGGCACTGACTTTATGTCTTGGGTTCCATGAATGAAAGGTGAACTGTGATGTCCCTCAGAGAACCATTGCAGATTTGAATGTCCTTCCTGAGAGTTTCATGTTTATTCCATAGGTTGTGGTGTTCCTGAAATCTGCCATTCTTCCGAGAGGTGGTAAGCATTTCAGTCACTAGAGAACCCTAAGCATTCCTTGGCTATAGCGTGTGTGTGCCTGTGTACTTCTCAGATCAAAGTGAAGTAATTTCTGTGTCGTTAGGAAGTGAATTCTTGTGGTGACCTTGAGGCTCTTGGCAGCCAGTGTGTGCTTTTGCGTGTTTTGTTCAAGTGAGGAACACTGTAGGCTGGAAGACAGCCCCAGGTCCTCACTCTGTGATACTTTGGGTCAGTTAAGGGAATACCCTCCCAGATGATGGGAGATGTAGTTCTGAGAAGGAAGTTGCCTCATCCAAGGTTCAGGGAGTTTTCCTGGCTTATTTCCCTTCAAAGGGCTTGAGGTGTTTGTGTACTCACCAGGTGAAAGCCTTCCTGTCCTCCAAAGTGTGGGGTCCAGATTGGGAGTAGTTTGGAAGAAGTCAGAAATGTCATGCCAGTTCAACCTTGAATGATCTGAGGAGGGAACGTGGAGGAGAAAAGCAATTCCCAGATCACAAGTTCTTGCCAGGAAACTGCCACACAAATGGCTGGAGACTGAAGGGAGAGGGGCCATAGAGGCAGTGCTTACGTGGTCTGACCAATCAGGACAGACTTGGTTGTGATGTCACAGTGGGATCCCAGCCACTGCAACATACACATTCCCGAGGCAGCTCCTGCCTGGCCTCTTGCTATGGTAGCGCAGCCAGCCAAGCATGGAGAAGCTGGAGGTAGGTGCCACTGTCTCGTGTGGAAGACTTCTCTTTTATTTGGGTCCTCGATATACGGGGCACACGTGGCCTGAGCACACGGGTGACCTGAGCATCCTAGGATCGGGTGATACCATTCCTCAGTAGAGATCTTCATAAACTTTTTTGGTTTTGGTGGAACTGTTGGGACTGGTAATACTGGCGTTGAAACTCAATGCTTTTCACTTGCAAAGCAGTTGCTCTACCCTTTTAGCAACACCTCCTGTCAAACTTCCATAAATCTTTAGATTAAAGAAGTACAGTGAACCCCGAAAAGAATAAACAGAGCCAAACCATCCAACACCAATCACTATATTGTTTAGGAATGGATCGGTATGTGATAAAAAACCCATAGTAATGTACCTGAAATTTGGGCTGTTTGCCCGTGACGTATACCTGCATTTCTCTCACCTCAGCAGGTAGAAACAGGAGGATCGCAGTTCAAAGCCAGCTCTTGCAAATATTTTCCACAAGCCTCTGTTGAAAATACTCAACGCACAGAAGGTGTGCTGGAGTGGTATGGTTTTTCTTTTTTTAAATATTGTTTATTGAGTACTGTTGTACTGGGTATATGTTGTTACATTTACAAAAGTTTTTTACACTATGTCATAGTTAAAATCATCCCTTCCATCATTTTCCTTTATTATCTCCCTCCCTATTCCTGGAATAGTTTCACAGGTCTCATGTTTCCATTTTCATACATGAGTACACAATATTTCCATCCTATTCACCCTCACAACCATTTACTAATAATCCTCCCTGCTCCCAATGTAACTAACCGCGAGACAAGACCAGGTTTACTTTCTTGTGTTGTGTTTTTTATTAGTTTATATGTTTGTGTTTGGTGGGACTGGGTCTGTTTTCTTCTTTTGAAAAAAAATGATATTTTTTTGTTTAAGATAGGTCTATAGGGAGTTTCACTGTGACATTTCCATGTACATACGTCTTATGATCCTAATTGTTTCATCCCTTCCTATTGTCCTTTTAACTTTATTCCCCTTCCATTTTTGATGGATAGAAAATACATCAACCGACCGTATTCACATTCTTAACTTGGTTCTTTGAAATGTTCTCCCTCCCATTAGGGACTCCCCGTCAGATTGAGTTGTTTTTCATAGCACTCTTTGTATATTTATTGGGCCTATATTCTACATCTGAGAGAAAACATGCAGTGTTTGGTTTCAGAACCTGGCTAATTTCACTTAAGATAATGTCCATTTCCATCCATTTCTCTGCAAAGGATAAAATCTCATTCTTTATTGTGGCTGAATCAAATTCCATTGAAAATTCTTGTTTTTCTAATTTACAGATAAAAAGAAAGTTATGCAGTGACACATATTATCAGGAAATTACCACATGGTTTCTGTTCCACTGGAATTTCAGATTCCACAAACTCAGGTGAGTTAAGGAGCATGTTTGATCAGAGATCTTTCTCTGTGAGATAAACAACTCCCATACCCCCGCTTCTAGCAGTGACTGAGTTGAGGACGAGTTCATGAGCCCTGGGTCCCTTAGCATGTATGTATCATTGAAGCATTGTTTGTCAGCACCCCAGCAAATGCACTGGTAGGATTTTTGCAGAGGCCATAGATGCTTTATTGCAGGGCAGATGTCAAGATGCCCCTGGGCTTTCAGTGTAAGCCCCTGAGTTTATGGAGGCCTCTTGGATGCCACCAGTAGTTAGCAGATGGGCCTGTCATCTTCCATGTGTTAGTTACCTATATGTGTGTAACAAATTCCTCCAACTTTTAGCATAGTAAACAAGAAAACATAATTCACTCATTTTCTGTGGGTCAGGCATTTGGGAAGTGCCCAGTTGAGCAAAAGTGACCCAAAATGTTAGTAGAATAGGAGAAGCCAAACTGACCTTATATGTCATTTAGACCAACCTTCTTATTTGATAGGGAAATGTATGCAGAGAGTTTGAATGATTACCTGTGCTGGTGCAGCTATTTTCAGAGGTGTTTGGAGCACAGGGCTCTGTTCCTCACATCTGCTGTTGGGTGATGTGAGTGTGATGTCAGTGCTATAATGTTTGTGTGGAGGTATGAGGTCATGAGAACTAACATGCATAGTCAGTCATTTGGGTGTTAGTTTGTGGGAAACCTGGCCGATTCAGTTTGGTTGTGTAACTTCTGTCTGTGAAGGTCAGTGAAATGAACACAATGATTAAAAACACTTTTTTCCATTCCTGAGTTTTAACAAACTTACTGTAGTGGGGGTACATTGTGACTTTTGCCAAAGTTCTTATAATATGCCATAGTTGAATTCATCCCTCCACATTCTCCTTTATTCTCTCTCACCGTATTCCTGGAATAGTTTCATCACGTCTCGTTTTTCCATTTTCATACATGAGTATATAATATTTATACCATATCCTACACCCTTTCCTTATATCCTCACCCCTCCCACAAGTAACAACTCCCTATACAGGACCTATTTTCCATTTCTGTTACCAAAAATCCCTTTTTGTGTTTATTTTGTTTTAGTGTGGGGAGCAGAACTGGGGCTTGAACTCAGGGACTCTACCTTGAGGCAGTTCACCAGCCGTTTTTTTGTGATAGGTGTTTCTGAGACAGGGTCTTGCAAACTATTTGCCCAAGCTGTGTTTGAACCAAGATCTTCCTTATCTCTCCCTTCTGAGTCACAGGGACTGCGGGTGTGAGCCACTGGTGACCCGCACGTTTTTGTTTGTTTAATTAAGATAGCTATTCGGGATGTTTCATTGTGACATTTGCTCATACATATATAGCTCTATGCATATATATATATATATGTACACGTTATAACACAAATTGGGTCATTCCCTCTATTTTTTGCTTTTCTACTTTATTCTCCTTCTTATGGTAGTTTCAAAAGTTTTTAAAATTCTGCATTCCTCTACAGAAAGTACAACAACCATATTGACCTGGTTAACCTCCTCCTTTTACCCTCTCTCTCTCATAAATGAGCTCCCCTTAGACCTGTTGTTCATACTACTGCTTGTATGTGTGTCAGGTCTCTAGTGCATGTGTGAGAAAAAACATGTGGCCTTTGGTTTCCCCAACCTGACTAATTTAACTTAAGGTGATGTTCTCTAGTTCCATCCATTTACCTGCAAACAACAAAATTTCATGCATATTTAAGGCTGAATAAAATTCCATTGTGTGTAAATGCCACAGTTTTGGATCCATGTATCAGTTGTGAGGCATCTTGGCTGTTTACATATGTTAGCTGTTGTGAGTAATGCTGCAGTAAACATGGATGTGCAGGTGTCTGTCTTGTTACCTGGCTTGCATTCATTCAGGTATATCCCTATGAATGATAATGCTGGATCACACAGCAATTCTACTTTGAGTTTCGAGAAGCCTCCATATTGTTTTCCACAGTTGTTGTACTAATTTGCATTCCCACTAACTGCATATGAGGGTTCCTCTTTTTTAGACATCCTTGAAAACATTAGTTGTTTGTATTCTTGATAGCCATTACAATGGGAGTGGTTTGGAATCTTGGTATGGTTTTCATTTTTGTTTTCTTTCTGACGAGCGATGGTGAGCATTTCTTTATGTAGTTGTAGGTCCTTTGGACTTCTGCCTTGGAACAAGCTCTGTTAAGTTCATTTGTGTATTTCTTCATTGGGTCACTGATTTTTACGGGAATTTAGTTTTTGAGTATATTCTCGGTATTAATTTCAGTCAGATGTATACCTGGCAAAGATTTCCCCATTCTGGAGCCTTGGTTTCTGCTTCTATTCCTCACCACGTCATCTCAAGGTGTGGTTCTAGTGGACTGGCAAGGGAGGAAAAGGTTCCATGGAGGCACAGCACAGACACCTGTTGATCTGATATAAATTCTTCTCTGGTCTGCAGAGTACATCAAAGCACAGGCAGTGAAGGTTGGAAGGAATTCACCTCATTCACCGGTGTTTCCAGGTGTTCATAAGTATGGGTTCTGCTGAAAGGTACTTTTTTTTGATGAAAGCCCAGAAATTGACTTCCACAAAGTAGTTAATATTCATGGGTCACATTCATTGTGTGGGTGTGTTTGTGTGTGGGGCCGCATGTGTGGTTGAAAATAGTTCCTGGATCATTGTCCGTGGATGCTGTGTTCCTAATAATGCCAGTCAGGAATGGTCCTTCGGAAGGCAGTAATTTTGGGTTTTTCTCTGTGTTGTTACTCCCTAGGTAAACTGTAATCAATTCACTGAGGAGGAAAGATTCAGGGATCCTTGAATATGTGCAGGGTATGTGAGGCTATCGTGATGCATATATGTATGTGCCTCGTTACCCTGCTAGAAGTGATTTGAGTTCAAGTGATGGCTTTGGACACTGACTCTCGATTAGCCTTTAGTTGTTCCTTGGCATAATGGTGGTAGTATGTCTTCCTTCCAAGGACAATGTTGGAACTGATGTCACTTCTTGGGTTTTTCTAAGTTTGATCCTTCCTAAAGTGCTTAAAGTGTCGCCTCAGTAGGGTAACGCCAGGATTTCAGCCTTTGCAGATAACATTCGACTTGCGTTGAATAGAGGCCAGGTTCCTGGGTGTCTGTGTCTACCTTTCTGTGTGCCTTTCTTGTGTGTATGTGTCTGTCTTTGTCTGTGTGCTTAATATTTCTCATTTGTTCATGTATTAATTTCTTTGCTATTTGTCATAAATTCTCATATTACCAATTGTTTCACACTCTTTGAGTGTATCCGCTGCTTAGGCATGCAGAAGTGTCTTTGAATCAAAATCTATCATTAACGTTGAGGAAATAGACGGAACGAACAAGGCTGGGTGATGTTCTATGACTTCTGGTCTTGCACAAAGTTGTAATTAACTCCATAGAATGTAAGAAATTCACATACAAGATAAATATTAGTATGTCACTCATTCTCTGTGTGTGAGTGTGTGTGGGATGTTTGTTGTTTAGTTTCCCAACACTGGTTGGTAGAATATAGGTTCCTTCCCCAAGTCACTTGAGGAACAGCCTTGTGTGGCACTGACTTTACGTCTTGGGTTCCATGAATGAAAGGTGAACTGTGATGTCCCTCAGAGAACCATTGCAGATTTGAATGTCCTTCCTGAGAGTTTCATGTTTATTCCATAGGTTGTGGTGTTCCTGAAATCTGCCATTCTTCCGAGAGGTGGTAAGCATTTCAGTCACTAGAGAACCCTAAGCATTCCTTGGCTATAGCGTGTGTGTGCCTGTGTACTTCTCAGATCAAAGTGAAGTAATTTCTGTGTCGTTAGGAAGTGAATTCTTGTGGTGACCTTGAGGCTCTTGGCAGCCAGTGTGTGCTTTTGCGTGTTTTGTTCAAGTGAGGAACACTGTAGGCTGGAAGACAGCCCCAGGCCCTCACTCTGTGATATTTTGGGTCAGTTAAGGGAATACCCTCCCAGATGATGGGAGATGTAGTTCTGAGAAGGAAGTTGCCTCATCCAAGGTTCAGGGAGTTTTCCTGGCTTATTTACCTTCAAAGGGCTTGAGGTGTTTGTGTACTCACCAGGTGAAAGCCTTCCTGTCCTCCAAAGTGTGGGGTCCAGATTGGGAGTAGTTTGGAAGAAGTCAGAAATGTCATGCCAGTTGAACCTTGAATGATCTGAGGAGGGAACGTGGAGGAGAAAAGCAATTCCCAGATCACAAGTTCTTGCCAGGAAACTGCCACACAAATGGCTGGAGACTGAAGGGAGAGGGGCCATAGAGGCAGTGCTTACGTGGTCTGACCAATCAGGACAGACTTGGTTGTGATGTCACAGTGGGATCCCAGCCACTGCAACATACACATTCCCGAGGCAGCTCCTGCCTGGCCTCTTGCTATGGTAGCGCAGCCATCCAAGCATGGAGAAGCTGGAGGTAGGTGCCACTGTCTCGTGTGGAAGACTTCTCTTTTATTTGGGTCCTCGATATACGGGGCACACGTGGCCTGAGCACACGGGTGACCTGAGCATCCTAGGATCGGGTGATACCATTCCTCAGTAGAGATCTTCATAAACTTTTTTGGTTTTGGTGGAACTGTTGGGACTGGTAATACTGGCGTTGAAACTCAATGCTTTTCACTTGCAAAGCAGTTGCTCTACCCTTTTAGCAACACCTCCTGTCAAACTTCTATAAATCTTTAGATTAAAGAAGTACAGTGAACCCCGAAAAGAATAAACAGAGCGAAACCATCCAACACCAATCACTATATTGTTTAGGAATGGATCGGTATGTGATAAAAAACCCATAGTAATGTACCTGAAATTTGGGCTGTTTGCCCGTGACATATACCTGCATTTCTCTCACCTCAGCAGGTAGAAACAGGAGGATCGCAGTTCAAAGCCAGCTCTTGCAAATATTTTGCACAAGCCTCTGTTGAAAATACTCAACGCACAGAAGGTGTGCTGGAGTGGTATGGTTTTTCTTTTTTTAAATATTGTTTATTGAGTACTGTTGTACTGGGTATATGTTGTTACATTTACAAAAGTTTTTTACACTATGTCATAGTTAAAATCATCCCTTCCATCATTTTCCTTTATTATCTCCCTCCCTATTCCTGGAATAGTTTCACAGGTCTCATGTTTCCATTTTCATACATGAGTACACAATATTTCCATCCTATTCACCCTCACAACCATTTACTAATAATCCTCCCTGCTCCCAATGTAACTAACCGCGAGACAAGACCAGGTTTACTTTCTTGTGTTGTGTTTTTTATTAGTTTATATGTTTGTGTTTGGTGGGACTGGGTCTGTTTTCTTCTTTTGAAAAAAAATGATATTTTTTTGTTTAAGATAGGTCTATAGGGAGTTTCACTGTGACATTTCCATGTACATACGTCTTATGATCCTAATTGTTTCATCCCTTCCTATTGTCCTTTTAACTTTATTCCCCTTCCATTTTTGATGGATAGAAAATACATCAACCGACCGTATTCACATTCTTAACTTGGTTCTTTGAAATGTTCTCCCTCCCATTAGGGACTCCCCGTCAGATTGAGTTGTTTTTCATAGCACTCTTTGTATATTTATTGGGCCTATATTCTACATCTGAGAGAAAACATGCAGTGTTTGGTTTCAGAACCTGGCTAATTTCACTTAAGATAATGTCCATTTCCATCCATTTCTCTGCAAAGGATAAAATCTCATTCTTTATTGTGGCTGAATCAAATTCCATTGAAAATTCTTGTTTTTCTAATTTACAGATAAAAAGAAAGTTATGCAGTGACACATATTATCAGGAAATTACCACATGGTTTCTGTTCCACTGGAATTTCAGATTCCACAAACTCAGGTGAGTTAAGGAGCATGTTTGATCAGAGATCTTTCTCTGTGAGATAAACAACTCCCATACCCCCGCTTCTAGCAGTGACTGAGTTGAGGACGAGTTCATGAGCCCTGGGTCCCTTAGCATGTATGTATCATTGAAGCATTGTTTGTCAGCACCCCAGCAAATGCACTGGTAGGATTTTTGCAGAGGCCATAGATGCTTTATTGCAGGGCAGATGTCAAGATGCCCCTGGGCTTTCAGTGTAAGCCCCTGAGTTTATGGAGGCCTCTTGGATGCCACCAGTAGTTAGCAGATGGGCCTGTCATCTTCCATGTGTTAGTTACCTATATGTGTGTAACAAATTCCTCCAACTTTTAGCATAGTAAACAAGAAAACATAATTCACTCATTTTCTGTGGGTCAGGCATTTGGGAAGTGCCCAGTTGAGCAAAAGTGACCCAAAATGTTAGTAGAATAGGAGAAGCCAAACTGACCTTATATGTCATTTAGACCAACCTTCTTATTTGATAGGGAAATGTATGCAGAGAGTTTGAATGATTACCTGTGCTGGTGCAGCTATTTTCAGAGGTGTTTGGAGCACAGGGCTCTGTTCCTCACATCTGCTGTTGGGTGATGTGAGTGTGATGTCAGTGCTATAATGTTTGTGTGGAGGTATGAGGTCATGAGAACTAACATGCATAGTCAGTCATTTGGGTGTTAGTTTGTGGGAAACCTGGCCGATTCAGTTTGGTTGTGTAACTTCTGTCTGTGAAGGTCAGTGAAATGAACACAATGATTAAAAACACTTTTTTCCATTCCTGAGTTTTAACAAACTTACTGTAGTGGGGCTACATTGTGACTTTTGCCAAAGTTCTTATAATATGCCATAGTTGAATTCATCCCTCCACATTCTCCTTTATTCTCTCTCACCGTATTCCTGGAATAGTTTCATCACGTCTCGTTTTTCCATTTTCATACATGAGTATATAATATTTATACCATATCCTACACCCTTTCCTTATATCCTCACCCCTCCCACAAGTAACAACTCCCTATACAGGACCTATTTTCCATTTCTGTTACCAAAAATCCCTTTTTGTGTTTATTTTGTTTTAGTGTGGGGAGCAGAACTGGGGCTTGAACTCAGGGACTCTACCTTGAGGCAGTTCACCAGCCGTTTTTTTGTGATAGGTGTTTCTGAGACAGGGTCTTGCAAACTATTTGCCCAAGCTGTGTTTGAACCAAGATCTTCCTTATCTCTCCCTTCTGAGTCACAGGGACTGCGGGTGTGAGCCACTGGTGACCCGCACGTTTTTGTTTGTTTAATTAAGATAGCTATTCGGGATGTTTCATTGTGACATTTGCTCATACATATATAGCTCTATGCATATATATATATATATGTACACGTTATAACACAAATTGGGTCATTCCCTCTATTTTTTGCTTTTCTACTTTATTCTCCTTCTTATGGTAGTTTCAAAAGTTTTTAAAATTCTGCATTCCTCTACAGAAAGTACAACAACCATATTGACCTGGTTAACCTCCTCCTTTTACCCTCTCTCTCTCATAAATGAGCTCCCCTTAGACCTGTTGTTCATACTACTGCTTGTATGTGTGTCAGGTCTCTAGTGCATGTGTGAGAAAAAACATGTGGCCTTTGGTTTCCCCAACCTGACTAATTTAACTTAAGGTGATGTTCTCTAGTTCCATCCATTTACCTGCAAACAACAAAATTTCATGCATATTTAAGGCTGAATAAAATTCCATTGTGTGTAAATGCCACAGTTTTGGATCCATGTATCAGTTGTGAGGCATCTTGGCTGTTTACATATGTTAGCTGTTGTGAGTAATGCTGCAGTAAACATGGATGTGCAGGTGTCTGTCTTGTTACCTGGCTTGCATTCATTCAGGTATATCCCTATGAATGATAATGCTGGATCACACAGCAATTCTACTTTGAGTTTCGAGAAGCCTCCATATTGTTTTCCACAGTTGTTGTACTAATTTGCATTCCCACTAACTGCATATGAGGGTTCCTCTTTTTTAGACATCCTTGAAAACATTAGTTGTTTGTATTCTTGATAGCCATTACAATGGGAGTGGTTTGGAATCTTGGTATGGTTTTCATTTTTGTTTTCTTTCTGACGAGCGATGGTGAGCATTTCTTTATGTAGTTGTAGGTCCTTTGGACTTCTGCCTTGGAACAAGCTCTGTTAAGTTCATTTGTGTATTTCTTCATTGGGTCACTGATTTTTACGGGAATTTAGTTTTTGAGTATATTCTCGGTATTAATTTCAGTCAGATGTATACCTGGCAAAGATTTCCCCATTCTGGAGCCTTGGTTTCTGCTTCTATTCCTCACCACGTCATCTCAAGGTGTGGTTCTAGTGGACTGGCAAGGGAGGAAAAGGTTCCATGGAGGCACAGCACAGACACCTGTTGATCTGATATAAATTCTTCTCTGGTCTGCAGAGTACATCAAAGCACAGGCAGTGAAGGTTGGAAGGAATTCACCTCATTCACCGGTGTTTCCAGGTGTTCATAAGTATGGGTTCTGCTGAAAGGTACTTTTTTTTGATGAAAGCCCAGAAATTGACTTCCACAAAGTAGTTAATATTCATGGGTCACATTCATTGTGTGGGTGTGTTTGTGTGTGGGGCCGCATGTGTGGTTGAAAATAGTTCCTGGATCATTGTCCGTGGATGCTGTGTTCCTAATAATGCCAGTCAGGAATGCTCCTTCGGAAGGCAGTAATTTTGGGTTTTTCTCTGTGTTGTTACTCCCTAGGTAAACTGTAATCAATTCACTGAGGAGGAAAGATTCAGGGATCCTTGAATATGTGCAGGGTATGTGAGGCTATCGTGATGCATATATGTATGTGCCTCGTTACCCTGCTAGAAGTGATTTGAGTTCAAGTGATGGCTTTGGACACTGACTCTCGATTAGCCTTTAGTTGTTCCTTGGCATAATGGTGGTAGTATGTCTTCCTTCCAAGGACAATGTTGGAACTGATGTCACTTCTTGGGTTTTTCTAAGTTTGATCCTTCCTAAAGTGCTTAAAGTGTCGCCTCAGTAGGGTAACGCCAGGATTTCAGCCTTTGCAGATAACATTCGACTTGCGTTGAATAGAGGCCAGGTTCCTGGGTGTCTGTGTCTACCTTTCTGTGTGCCTTTCTTGTGTGTATGTGTCTGTCTTTGTCTGTGTGCTTAATATTTCTCATTTGTTCATGTATTAATTTCTTTGCTATTTGTCATAAATTCTCATATTACCAATTGTTTCACACTCTTTGAGTGTATCCGCTGCTTAGGCATGCAGAAGTGTCTTTGAATCAAAATCTATCATTAACGTTGAGGAAATAGACGGAACGAACAAGGCTGGGTGATGTTCTATGACTTCTGGTCTTGCACAAAGTTGTAATTAACTCCATAGAATGTAAGAAATTCACATACAAGATAAATATTAGTATGTCACTCATTCTCTGTGTGTGAGTGTGTGTGGGATGTTTGTTGTTTAGTTTCCCAACACTGGTTGGTAGAATATAGGTTCCTTCCCCAAGTCACTTGAGGAACAGCCTTGTGTGGCACTGACTTTACGTCTTGGGTTCCATGAATGAAAGGTGAACTGTGATGTCCCTCAGAGAACCATTGCAGATTTGAATGTCCTTCCTGAGAGTTTCATGTTTATTCCATAGGTTGTGGTGTTCCTGAAATCTGCCATTCTTCCGAGAGGTGGTAAGCATTTCAGTCACTAGAGAACCCTAAGCATTCCTTGGCTATAGCGTGTGTGTGCCTGTGTACTTCTCAGATCAAAGTGAAGTAATTTCTGTGTCGTTAGGAAGTGAATTCTTGTGGTGACCTTGAGGCTCTTGGCAGCCAGTGTGTGCTTTTGCGTGTTTTGTTCAAGTGAGGAACACTGTAGGCTGGAAGACAGCCCCAGGCCCTCACTCTGTGATATTTTGGGTCAGTTAAGGGAATACCCTCCCAGATGATGGGAGATGTAGTTCTGAGAAGGAAGTTGCCTCATCCAAGGTTCAGGGAGTTTTCCTGGCTTATTTACCTTCAAAGGGCTTGAGGTGTTTGTGTACTCACCAGGTGAAAGCCTTCCTGTCCTCCAAAGTGTGGGGTCCAGATTGGGAGTAGTTTGGAAGAAGTCAGAAATGTCATGCCAGTTGAACCTTGAATGATCTGAGGAGGGAACGTGGAGGAGAAAAGCAATTCCCAGATCACAAGTTCTTGCCAGGAAACTGCCACACAAATGGCTGGAGACTGAAGGGAGAGGGGCCATAGAGGCAGTGCTTACGTGGTCTGACCAATCAGGACAGACTTGGTTGTGATGTCACAGTGGGATCCCAGCCACTGCAACATACACATTCCCGAGGCAGCTCCTGCCTGGCCTCTTGCTATGGTAGCGCAGCCATCCAAGCATGGAGAAGCTGGAGGTAGGTGCCACTGTCTCGTGTGGAAGACTTCTCTTTTATTTGGGTCCTCGATATACGGGGCACACGTGGCCTGAGCACACGGGTGACCTGAGCATCCTAGGATCGGGTGATACCATTCCTCAGTAGAGATCTTCATAAACTTTTTTGGTTTTGGTGGAACTGTTGGGACTGGTAATACTGGCGTTGAAACTCAATGCTTTTCACTTGCAAAGCAGTTGCTCTACCCTTTTAGCAACACCTCCTGTCAAACTTCTATAAATCTTTAGATTAAAGAAGTACAGTGAACCCCGAAAAGAATAAACAGAGCGAAACCATCCAACACCAATCACTATATTGTTTAGGAATGGATCGGTATGTGATAAAAAACCCATAGTAATGTACCTGAAATTTGGGCTGTTTGCCCGTGACATATACCTGCATTTCTCTCACCTCAGCAGGTAGAAACAGGAGGATCGCAGTTCAAAGCCAGCTCTTGCAAATATTTTGCACAAGCCTCTGTTGAAAATACTCAACGCACAGAAGGTGTGCTGGAGTGGTATGGTTTTTCTTTTTTTAAATATTGTTTATTGAGTACTGTTGTACTGGGTATATGTTGTTACATTTACAAAAGTTTTTTACACTATGTCATAGTTAAAATCATCCCTTCCATCATTTTCCTTTATTATCTCCCTCCCTATTCCTGGAATAGTTTCACAGGTCTCATGTTTCCATTTTCATACATGAGTACACAATATTTCCATCCTATTCACCCTCACAACCATTTACTAATAATCCTCCCTGCTCCCAATGTAACTTACCGCGAGACAAGACCAGGTTTACTTTCTTGTGTTGTGTTTTTTATTAGTTTATATGTTTGTGTTTGGTGGGACTGGGTCTGTTTTCTTCTTTTGAAAAAAAATGATATTTTTTTGTTTAAGATAGGTCTATAGGGAGTTTCACTGTGACATTTCCATGTACATACGTCTTATGATCCTAATTGTTTCATCCCTTCCTGTTGTCCTTTTTACTTTATTCCCCTTCCATTTTTGATGTATAGAAAATACATCAACTGACCGTATTCACATTCTTAACTTCGTTCTTTGAAATGTTCTCCCTCCCATTAGGGACTCCCCGTCAGATTGAGTTGTTTTTCATAGCACTCTTTGTATATTTATTGGGCCTATATTCTACATCTGAGAGAAAACATGCAGCGTTTGGTTTCAGAACCTGGCTAATTTCACTTAAGATAATCTCCATTGCCATCCATTTCTCTGCAAAGGATAAAATCTCATTCTTTATTGTGGCTGAATCAAATTCCATTGAAAATTCTTGTTTTTCTAATTTACAGATAAAAAGAAAGTTATGCAGTGACACAGATTATCAGGAAATTACCACATGGTTTCTGTTCCACTGGAATTTCAGATTCCACAAACTCAGGTGAGTTAAGGAGCATGTTTGATCAGAGATCTTTCTCTGTGAGATAAACAACTCCCATACCCCGCTTCTAGCAGTGACTGAGTTGAGGACGAGTTCATGAGCACTGGGTCCCTTAGCATGTATGTATCATTGAAGCATTTTTTGTCAGCACCCCAGCAAATGCACTGGTAGGATTTTTGCAGAGGCCATAGATGCTTTATTGCAGGGCAGATGTCAAGATGCCCCTGGGCTTTCAGTGTAAGCCCCTGAGTTTATGGAGGCCTCTTGGATGCCACCAGTAGTTAGCAGATGGGCCTGTCATCTTCCATGTGTTAGTTACCTATATGTGTGTAACAAATTCCTCCAACTTTTAGCATAGTAAACAAGAAAACATAATTCACTCATTTTCTGTGGGTCAGGCATTTGGGAAGTGCCCAGTTGAGCAAAAGTGACCCAAAATGTTAGTAGAATAGGAGAAGCCAAACTGACCTTATATGTCATTTAGACCAACCTTCTTATTTGATAGGGAAATGTATGCAGAGAGTTTGAATGATTACCTGTGCTGGTGCAGCTATTTTCAGAGGTGTTTGGAGCACAGGGCTCTGTTCCTCACATCTGCTGTTGGGTGATGTGAGTGTGATGTTAGTGCTATAATGTTTGTGTGGAGGTATGAGGTCATGAGAACTAACATGCATAGTCAGTCATTTGGGTGTTAGTTTGTGGGAAACCTGGCCGATTCAGTTTGGTTGTGTAACTTCTGTCTGTGAAGGTCAGTGAAATGAACACAATGATTAAAAACACTTTTTTCCATTCCTGAGTTTTAACAAACTTACTGTAGTGGGGGTACATTGTGACTTTTGCCAAAGTTCTTATAATATGCCATAGTTGAATTCATCCCTCCACATTCTCCTTTATTCTCTCTCACCGTATTCCTGGAATAGTTTCATCACGTCTCATTTTTCCATTTTCATACATGAGTATATAATATTTATACCATATCCTACACCCTTTCCTTATATCCTCACCCCTCCCACAAGTAACAACTCCCTATACAGGACCTATTTTCCATTTCTGTTACCAAAAATCCCTTTTTGTGTTTATTTTGTTTTAGTGTGGGGAGCAGAACTGGGGCTTGAACTCAGGGACTCTACCTTGAGGCAGTTCACCAGCCGTTTTTTTGTGATAGGTGTTTCTGAGACAGGGTCTTGCAAACTATTTGCCCAAGCTGTGTTTGAACCAAGATCTTCCTTATCTCTCCCTTCTGAGTCACAGGGACTGCGGGTGTGAGCCACTGGTGACCCGCACGTTTTTGTTTGTTTAATTAAGATAGCTATTCGGGATGTTTCATTGTGACATTTGCTCATACATATATAGCTCTATGCATATATATATATATGTACACGTTATAACACAAATTGGGTCATTCCCTCTATTTTTTGCTTTTCTACTTTATTCTCCTTCTTATGGTAGTTTCAAAAGTTTTTAAAATTCTGCATTCCTCTACAGAAAGTACAACAACCATATTGACCTGGTTAACCTCCTCCTTTTACCCTCTCTCTCTCATAAATGAGCTCCCCTTAGACCTGTTGTTCATACTACTGCTTGTATGTGTGTCAGGTCTCTAGTGCATGTGTGAGAAAAAACATGTGGCCTTTGGTTTCCCCAACCTGACTAATTTAACTTAAGGTGATGTTCTCTAGTTCCATCCATTTTCCTGCAAACAACAAAATTTCATGCATATTTAAATAAAATTCCATTGTGTGTAAATGCCACAGTTTTGGATCCATGTATCAGTTGTGAGGCATCTTGGCTGTTTACATATGTTAGCTGTTGTGAGTAATGCTGCAGTAAACATGGATGTGCAGGTGTCTGTCTTGTTACCTGGCTTGCAATCATTCAGGTATATCCCTATGAATGATAATGCTGGATCACACAGCAATTCTACTTTGAGTTTCGAGAAGCCTCCATATTGTTTTCCACAGTTGTTGTACTAATTTGCATTCCCACTAACTGCATATGAGGGTTCCTTTTTTTTAGACATCCTTGAAAACATTAGTTGTTTGTATTCTTGATAGCCATTACAATGGGAGTGGTTTGGAATCTTGGTATGGTTTTCATTTTTGTTTTCTTTCTGACGAGCGATGGTGAGCATTTCTTTATGTAGTTGTAGGTCCTTTGGACTTCTGCCTTGGAACAAGCTCTGTTAAGTTCATTTGTGTATTTCTTCATTGGGTCACTGATTTTTACGGGAATTTAGTTTTTGAGTATATTCTCGGTATTGATTTCAGTCAGATGTATACCTGGCAAAGATTTCCCCATTCTGGAGCCTTGGTTTCTGCTTCTATTCCTCACCACGTCATCTCAAGGTGTGGTTCTAGTGGACTGGCAAGGGAGGAAAAGGTTCCATGGAGGCACAGCACAGACACCTGTTGATCTGATATAAATTCTTCTCTGGTCTGCAGAGTACATCAAAGCACAGGCAGTGAAGGTTGGAAGGAATTCACCTCATTCACCGGTGTTTCCAGGTGTTCATAAGTATGGGTTCTGCTGAAAGGTACTTTTTTTTGATGAAAGCCCAGAAATTGACTTCCACAAAGTAGTTAATATTCATGGGTCACATTCATTGTGTGGGTGTGTTTGTGTGTGGGGCCGCATGTGTGGTTGAAAATAGTTCCTGGATCATTGTCCGTGGATGCTGTGTTCCTAACAATGCCAGTCAGGAATGCTCCTTCGGAAGGCAGTAATTTTGGGTTTTTCTCTGTGTTGTTACTCCCTAGGTAAACTGTAATCAATTCACTGAGGAGGAAAGATTCAGGGATCCTTGAATATGTGCAGGGTATGTGAGGCTATCGTGATGCATATATGTATGTGCCTCGTTACCCTGCTAGAAGTGATTTGAGTTCAAGTGATGGCTTTGGACACTGACTCTCGATTAGCCTTTAGTTGTTCCTTGGCATAATGGTGGTAGTATGTCTTCCTTCCAAGGACAATGTTGGAACTGATGTCACTTCTTGGGTTTTTCTAAGTTTGATCCTTCCTAAAGTGCTTAAAGTGTCGCCTCAGTAGGGTAACGCCAGGATTTCAGCCTTTGCAGATAACATTCGACTTGCGTTGAATAGAGGCCAGGTTCCTGGGTGTCTGTGTCTACCTTTCTGTGTGCCTTTCTTGTGTGTATGTGTCTGTCTTTGTCTGTGTGCTTAATATTTCTCATTTGTTCATGTATTAATTTCTTTGCTATTTGTCATAAATTCTCATATTACCAATTGTTTCACACTCTTTGAGTGTATCCGCTGCTTAGGCATGCAGAAGTGTCTTTGAATCAAAATCTATCATTAACGTTGAGGAAATAGACGGAACGAACAAGGCTGGGTGATGTTCTATGACTTCTGGTCTTGCACAAAGTTGTAATTAACTCCATAGAATGTAAGAAATTCACATACAAGATAAATATTAGTATGTCACTCATTCTCTGTGTGTGAGTGTGTGTGGGATGTTTGTTGTTTAGTTTCCCAACACTGGTTGGTAGAATATAGGTTCCTTCCCCAAGTCACTTGAGGAACAGCCTTGTGTGGCACTGACTTTATGTCTTGGGTTCCATGAATGAAAGGTGAACTGTGATGTCCCTCAGAGAACCATTGCAGATTTGAATGTCCTTCCTGAGAGTTTCATGTTTATTCCATAGGTTGTGGTGTTCCTGAAATCTGCCATTCTTCCGAGAGGTGGTAAGCATTTCAGTCACTAGAGAACCCTAAGCATTCCTTGGCTATAGCGTGTGTGTGCCTGTGTACTTCTCAGATCAAAGTGAAGTAATTTCTGTGTCGTTAGGAAGTGAATTCTTGTGGTGACCTTGAGGCTCTTGGCAGCCAGTGTGTGCTTTTGCGTGTTTTGTTCAAGTGAGGAACACTGTAGGCTGGAAGACAGCCCCAGGCCCTCACTCTGTGATATTTTGGGTCAGTTAAGGGAATACCCTCCCAGATGATGGGAGATGTAGTTCTGAGAAGGAAGTTGCCTCATCCAAGGTTCAGGGAGTTTTCCTGGCTTATTTACCTTCAAAGGGCTTGAGGTGTTTGTGTACTCACCAGGTGAAAGCCTTCCTGTCCTCCAAAGTGTGGGGTCCAGATTGGGAGTAGTTTGGAAGAAGTCAGAAATGTCATGCCAGTTGAACCTTGAATGATCTGAGGAGGGAACGTGGAGGAGAAAAGCAATTCCCAGATCACAAGTTCTTGCCAGGAAACTGCCACACAAATGGCTGGAGACTGAAGGGAGAGGGGCCATAGAGGCAGTGCTTACGTGGTCTGACCAATCAGGACAGACTTGGTTGTGATGTCACAGTGGGATCCCAGCCACTGCAACATACACATTCCCGAGGCAGCTCCTGCCTGGCCTCTTGCTATGGTAGCGCAGCCAGCCAAGCATGGAGAAGCTGGAGGTAGGTGCCACTGTCTCGTGTGGAAGACTTCTCTTTTATTTGGGTCCTCGATATACGGGGCACACGTGGCCTGAGCACACGGGTGACCTGAGCATCCTAGGATCGGGTGATACCATTCCTCAGTAGAGATCTTCATAAACTTTTTTGGTTTTGGTGGAACTGTTGGGACTGGTAATACTGGCGTTGAAACTCAATGCTTTACACTTGCAAAGCAGTTGCTCTACCCTTTTAGCAACACCTCCTGTCAAACTTCCATAAATCTTTAGATTAAAGAAGTACAGTGAACCCCGAAAAGAATAAACAGAGCCAAACCATCCAACACCAATCACTATATTGTTTAGGAATGGATCGGTATGTGATAAAAAACCCATAGTAATGTACCAGAAATTTGGGCTGTTTGCCCGTGACGTATACCTGCATTTCTCTCACCTCAGCAGGTAGAAACAGGAGGATCGCAGTTGAAACCAGCTCTTGCAAATATTTTCCACAAGCCTCTGTTGAAAATACTCAACGCACAGAAGGTGTGCTGGAGTGGTATGGTTTTTCTTTTTTGAAATATTGTTTATTGAGTACTGTTGTACTGGGTATATGTTGTTACATTTACAAAAGTTTTTTACACTATGTCATAGTTAAAATCATCCCTTCCATCATTTTCCTTTATTATCTCCCTCCCTATTCCTGGAATAGTTTCACAGGTCTCATGTTTCCATTTTCATACATGAGTACACAATATTTCCATCCTATTCACCCTCACAACCATTTACTAATAATCCTCCCTGCTCCCAATGTAACTAACCGCGAGACAAGACCAGGTTTACTTTCTTGTGTTGTGTTTTTTATTAGTTTATATGTTTGTGTTTGGTGGGACTGGGTCTGTTTTCTTCTTTTGAAAAAAAATGATATTTTTTTGTTTAATATGGGTCTATAGGGAGTTTCACTGTGACATTTCCATGTACATACGTCTTATGATCCTAATTGTTTCATCCCTTCCTGTTGTCCTTTTTACTTTATTCCCCTTCCATTTTTGATGTATAGAAAATACATCAACCGACCGTATTCACATTCTTAACTTCGTTCTTTGAAATGTTCTCCCTCCCATTAGGGACTCCCCGTCAGATTGAGTTGTTTTTCATAGCACTCTTTGTATATTTATTGGGCCTATATTCTACATCTGAGAGAAAACATGCAGTGTTTGGTTTCAGAACCTGGCTAATTTCACTTAAGATAATCTCCATTGCCATCCATTTCTCTGCAAAGGATAAAATCTCATTCTTTATTGTGGCTGAATCAAATTCCATTGAAAATTCTTGTTTTTCTAATTTACAGATAAAAAGAAAGTTATGCAGTGACACAGATTATCAGGAAATTACCACATGGTTTCTGTTCCACTGGAATTTCAGATTCCACAAACTCAGGTGATTTAAGGAGCATGTTTGATCAGAGATCTTTCTCTGTGAGATAAACAACTCCCATACCCCCGCTTCTAGCAGTGACTGAGTTGAGGACGAGTTCATGAGCCCTGGGTCCCTTAGCATGTATGTATCATTGAAGCATTGTTTGTCAGCACCCCAGCAAATGCACTGGTAGGATTTTTGCAGAGGCCATAGATGCTTTATTGCAGGGCAGATGTCAAGATGCCCCTGGGCTTTCAGTGTAAGCCCCTGAGTTTATGGAGGCCTCTTGGATGCCACCAGTAGTTAGCAGATGGGCCTGTCATCTTCCATGTGTTAGTTACCTATATGTGTGTAACAAATTCCTCCAACTTTTAGCATAGTAAACAAGAAAACATAATTCACTCATTTTCTGTGGGTCAGGCATTTGGGAAGTGCCCAGTTGATCAAAAGTGACCCAAAATGTTAGTAGAATAGGAGAAGCCAAACTGACCTTATATGTCATTTAGACCAACCTTCTTATTTGATAGGGAAATGTATGCAGAGAGTTTGAATGATTACCTGTGCTGGTGCAGCTATTTTCAGAGGTGTTTGGAGCACAGGGCTCTGTTCCTCACATCTGCTGTTGGGTGATGTGAGTGTGATGTCAGTGCTATAATGTTTGTGTGGAGGTATGAGGTCATGAGAACTAACATGCATAGTCAGTCATTTGGGTGTTAGTTTGTGGGAAACCTGGCCGATTCAGTTTGGTTGTGTAACTTCTGTCTGTGAAGGTCAGTGAAATGAACACAATGATTAAAAACACTTTTTTCCATTCCTGAGTTTTAACAAACTTACTGTAGTGGGGGTACATTGTGACTTTTGCCAAAGTTCTTATAATATGCCATAGTTGAATTCATCCCTCCACATTCTCCTTTATTCTCTCTCACCGTATTCCTGGAATAGTTTCATCACGTCTCGTTTTTCCATTTTCATACATGAGTATATAATATTTATACCATATCCTACACCCTTTCCTTATATCCTCACCCCTCCCACAAGTAACAACTCCCTATACAGGACCTATTTTCCATTTCTGTTACCAAAAATCCCTTTTTGTGTTTATTTTGTTTTAGTGTGGGGAGCAGAACTGGGGCTTGAACTCAGGGACTCTACCTTGAGGCAGTTCACCAGCCGTTTTTTTGTGATAGGTGTTTCTGAGACAGGGTCTTGCAAACTATTTGCCCAAGCTGTGTTTGAACCAAGATCTTCCTTATCTCTCCCTTCTGAGTCACAGGGACTGCGGGTGTGAGCCACTGGTGACCCGCACGTTTTTGTTTGTTTAATTAAGATAGCTATTCGGGATGTTTCATTGTGACATTTGCTCATACATATATAGCTCTATGCATATATATATATATGTACACGTTATAACACAAATTGGGTCATTCCCTCTATTTTTTGCTTTTCTACTTTATTCTCCTTCTTATGGTAGTTTCAAAAGTTTTTAAAATTCTGCATTCCTCTACAGAAAGTACAACAACCATATTGACCTGGTTAACCTCCTCCTTTTACCCTCTCTCTCTCATAAATGAGCTCCCCTTAGACCTGTTGTTCATACTACTGCTTGTATGTGTGTCAGGTCTCTAGTGCATGTGTGAGAAAAAACATGTGGCCTTTGGTTTCCCCAACCTGACTAATTTAACTTAAGGTGATGTTCTCTAGTTCCATCCATTTTCCTGCAAACAACAAAATTTCATGCATATTTAAATAAAATTCCATTGTGTGTAAATGCCACAGTTTTGGATCCATGTATCAGTTGTGAGGCATCTTGGCTGTTTACATATGTTAGCTGTTGTGAGTAATGCTGCAGTAAACATGGATGTGCAGGTGTCTGTCTTGTTACCTGGCTTGCATTCATTCAGGTATATCCCTATGAATGATAATGCTGGATCACACAGCAATTCTACTTTGAGTTTCGAGAAGCCTCCATATTGTTTTCCACAGTTGTTGTACTAATTTGCATTCCCACTAACTGCATATGAGGGTTCCTTTTTTTTAGACATCCTTGAAAACATTAGTTGTTTGTATTCTTGATAGCCATTACAATGGGAGTGGTTTGGAATCTTGGTATGGTTTTCATTTTTGTTTTCTTTCTGACGAGCGATGGTGAGCATTTCTTTATGTAGTTGTAGGTCCTTTGGACTTCTGCCTTGGAACAAGCTCTGTTAAGTTCATTTGTGTATTTCTTCATTGGGTCACTGATTTTTACGGGAATTTAGTTTTTGAGTATATTCTCGGTATTGATTTCAGTCAGATGTATACCTGGCAAAGATTTCCCCATTCTGGAGCCTTGGTTTCTGCTTCTATTCCTCACCACGTCATCTCAAGGTGTGGTTCTAGTGGACTGGCAAGGGAGGAAAAGGTTCCATGGAGGCACAGCACAGACACCTGTTCATCTGATATAAATTCTTCTCTGGTCTGCAGAGTACATCAAAGCACAGGCAGTGAAGGTTGGAAGGAATTCACCTCATTCACCGGTGTTTCCAGGTGTTCATAAGTATGGGTTCTGCTGAAAGGTACTTTTTTTTGATGAAAGCCCAGAAATTGACTTCCACAAAGTAGTTAATATTCATGGGTCACATTCATTGTGTGGGTGTGTTTGTGTGTGGGGCCGCATGTGTGGTTGAAAATAGTTCCTGGATCATTGTCCGTGGATGCTGTGTTCCTAATAATGCCAGTCAGGAATGCTCCTTCGGAAGGCAGTAATTTTGGGTTTTTCTCTGTGTTGTTACTCCCTAGGTAAACTGTAATCAATTCACTGAGGAGGAAAGATTCAGGGATCCTTGAATATGTGCAGGGTATGTGAGGCTATCGTGATGCATATATGTATGTGCCTCGTTACCCTGCTAGAAGTGATTTGAGTTCAAGTGATGGCTTTGGACACTGACTCTCGATTAGCCTTTAGTTGTTCCTTGGCATAATGGTGGTAGTATGTCTTCCTTCCAAGGACAATGTTGGAACTGATGTCACTTCTTGGGTTTTTATAAGTTTGATCCTTCCTAAAGTGCTTAAAGTGTCGCCTCAGTAGGGTAACGCCAGGATTTCAGCCTTTGCAGATAACATTCGACTTGCGTTGAATAGAGGCCAGGTTCCTGGGTGTCTGTGTCTACCTTTCTGTGTGCCTTTCTTGTGTGTATGTGTCTGTCTTTGTCTGTGTGCTTAATATTTCTCATTTGTTCATGTATTAATTTCTTTGCTATTTGTCATAAATTCTCATATTACCAATTGTTTCACACTCTTTGAGTGTATCCGCTGCTTAGGCATGCAGAAGTGTCTTTGAATCAAAATCTATCATTAACGTTGAGGAAATAGATGGAACGAACAAGGCTGGGTGATGTTCTATGACTTCTGGTCTTGCACAAAGTTGTAATTAACTCCATAGAATGTAAGAAATTCACATACAAGATAAATATTAGTATGTCACTCATTCTCTGTGTGTGAGTGTGTGTGGGATGTTTGTTGTTTAGTTTCCCAACACTGGTTGGTAGAATATAGGTTCCTTCCCCAAGTCACTTGAGGAACAGCCTTGTGTGGCACTGACTTTATGTCTTGGGTTCCATGAATGAAAGGTGAACTGTGATGTCCCTCAGAGAACCATTGCAGATTTGAATGTCCTTCCTGAGAGTTTCATGTTTATTCCATAGGTTGTGGTGTTCCTGAAATCTGCCATTCTTCCGAGAGGTGGTAAGCATTTCAGTCACTAGAGAACCCTAAGCATTCCTTGGCTATAGCGTGTGTGTGCCTGTGTACTTCTCAGATCAAAGTGAAGTAATTTCTGTGTCGTTAGGAAGTGAATTCTTGTGGTGACCTTGAGGCTCTTGGCAGCCAGTGTGTGCTTTTGCGTGTTTTGTTCAAGTGAGGAACACTGTAGGCTGGAAGACAGCCCCAGGCCCTCACTCTGTGATATTTTGGGTCAGTTAAGGGAATACCCTCCCAGATGATGGGAGATGTAGTTCTGAGAAGGAAGTTGCCTCATCCAAGGTTCAGGGAGTTTTCCTGGCTTATTTACCTTCAAAGGGCTTGAGGTGTTTGTGTACTCACCAGGTGAAAGCCTTCCTGTCCTCCAAAGTGTGGGGTCCAGATTGGGAGTAGTTTGGAAGAAGTCAGAAATGTCATGCCAGTTGAACCTTGAATGATCTGAGGAGGGAACGTGGAGGAGAAAAGCAATTCCCAGATCACAAGTTCTTGCCAGGAAACTGCCACACAAATGGCTGGAGACTGAAGGGAGAGGGGCCATAGAGGCAGTGCTTATGTGGTCTGACCAATCAGGACAGACTTGGTTGTGATGTCACAGTGGGATCCCAGCCACTGCAACATACACATTCCCGAGGCAGCTCCTGCCTGGCCTCTTGCTATGGTAGCGCAGCCAGCCAAGCATGGAGAAGCTGGAGGTAGGTGCCACTGTCTCGTGTGGAAGACTTCTCTTTTATTTGGGTCCTCGATATACGGGGCACACGTGGCCTGAGCACACGGGTGACCTGAGCATCCTAGGATCGGGTGATACCATTCCTCAGTAGAGATCTTCATAAACTTTTTTGGTTTTGGTGGAACTGTTGGGACTGGTAATACTGGCGTTGAAACTCAATGCTTTTCACTTGCAAAGCAGTTGCTCTACCCTTTTAGCAACACCTCCTGTCAAACTTCCATAAATCTTTAGATTAAAGAAGTACAGTGAACCCCGAAAAGAATAAACAGAGCCAAACCATCCAACACCAATCACTATATTGTTTAGGAATGGATCGGTATGTGATAAAAAACCCATAGTAATGTACCAGAAATTTGGGCTGTTTGCCCGTGACGTATACCTGCATTTCTCTCACCTCAGCAGGTAGAAACAGGAGGATCGCAGTTGAAACCAGCTCTTGCAAATATTTTCCACAAGCCTCTGTTGAAAATACTCAACGCACAGAAGGTGTGCTGGAGTGGTATGGTTTTTCTTTTTTGAAATATTGTTTATTGAGTACTGTTGTACTGGGTATATGTTGTTACATTTACAAAAGTTTTTTACACTATGTCATAGTTAAAATCATCCCTTCCATCATTTTCCTTTATTATCTCCCTCCCTATTCCTGGAATAGTTTCACAGGTCTCATGTTTCCATTTTCATACATGAGTACACAATATTTCCATCCTATTCACCCTCACAACCATTTACTAATAATCCTCCCTGCTCCCAATGTAACTAACCGCGAGACAAGACCAGGTTTACTTTCTTGTGTTGTGTTTTTTATTAGTTTATATGTTTGTGTTTGGTGGGACTGGGTCTGTTTTCTTCTTTTGAAAAAAAATGATATTTTTTTGTTTAAGATGGGTCTATAGGGAGTTTCACTGTGACATTTCCATGTACATACGTCTTATGATCCTAATTGTTTCATCCCTTCCTGTTGTCCTTTTTACTTTATTCCCCTTCCATTTTTGATGTATAGAAAATACATCAACCGACCGTATTCACATTCTTAACTTCGTTCTTTGAAATGTTCTCCCTCCCATTAGGGACTCCCCGTCAGATTGAGTTGTTTTTCATAGCACTCTTTGTATATTTATTGGGCCTATATTCTACATCTGAGAGAAAACATGCAGTGTTTGGTTTCAGAACCTGGCTAATTTCACTTAAGATAATCTCCATTGCCATCCATTTCTCTGCAAAGGATAAAATCTCATTCTTTATTGTGGCTGAATCAAATTCCATTGAAAATTCTTGTTTTTCTAATTTACAGATAAAAAGAAAGTTATGCAGTGACACAGATTATCAGGAAATTACCACATGGTTTCTGTTCCACTGGAATTTCAGATTCCACAAACTCAGGTGATTTAAGGAGCATGTTTGATCAGAGATCTTTCTCTGTGAGATAAACAACTCCCATACCCCCGCTTCTAGCAGTGACTGAGTTGAGGACGAGTTCATGAGCCCTGGGTCCCTTAGCATGTATGTATCATTGAAGCATTGTTTGTCAGCACCCCAGCAAATGCACTGGTAGGATTTTTGCAGAGGCCATAGATGCTTTATTGCAGGGCAGATGTCAAGATGCCCCTGGGCTTTCAGTGTAAGCCCCTGAGTTTATGGAGGCCTCTTGGATGCCACCAGTAGTTAGCAGATGGGCCTGTCATCTTCCATGTGTTAGTTACCTATATGTGTGTAACAAATTCCTCCAACTTTTAGCATAGTAAACAAGAAAACATAATTCACTCATTTTCTGTGGGTCAGGCATTTGGGAAGTGCCCAGTTGATCAAAAGTGACCCAAAATGTTAGTAGAATAGGAGAAGCCAAACTGACCTTATATGTCATTTAGACCAACCTTCTTATTTGATAGGGAAATGTATGCAGAGAGTTTGAATGATTACCTGTGCTGGTGCAGCTATTTTCAGAGGTGTTTGGAGCACAGGGCTCTGTTCCTCACATCTGCTGTTGGGTGATGTGAGTGTGATGTCAGTGCTATAATGTTTGTGTGGAGGTATGAGGTCATGAGAACTAACATGCATAGTCAGTCATTTGGGTGTTAGTTTGTGGGAAACCTGGCCGATTCAGTTTGGTTGTGTAACTTCTGTCTGTGAAGGTCAGTGAAATGAACACAATGATTAAAACACTTTTTTCCATTCCTGAGTTTTAACAAACTTACTGTAGTGGGGGTACATTGTGACTTTTGCCAAAGTTCTTATAATATGCCATAGTTGAATTCATCCCTCCACATTCTCCTTTATTCTCTCTCACCGTATTCCTGGAATAGTTTCATCACGTCTCGTTTTTCCATTTTCATACATGAGTATATAATATTTATACCATATCCTACACCCTTTCCTTATATCCTCACCCCTCCCACAAGTAACAACTCCCTATACAGGACCTATTTTCCATTTCTGTTACCAAAAATCCCTTTTTGTGTTTATTTTGTTTTAGTGTGGGGAGCAGAACTGGGGCTTGAACTCAGGGACTCTACCTTGAGGCAGTTCACCAGCCGTTTTTTTGTGATAGGTGTTTCTGAGACAGGGTCTTGCAAACTATTTGCCCAAGCTGTGTTTGAACCAAGATCTTCCTTATCTCTCCCTTCTGAGTCACAGGGACTGCGGGTGTGAGCCACTGGTGACCCGCACGTTTTTGTTTGTTTAATTAAGATAGCTATTCGGGATGTTTCATTGTGACATTTGCTCATACATATATAGCTCTATGCATATATATATATATATGTACACGTTATAACACAAATTGGGTCATTCCCTCTATTTTTTGCTTTTCTACTTTACTCTCCTTCTTATGGTAGTTTCAAAAGTTTTTAAAATTCTGCATTCCTCTACAGAAAGTACAACAACCATATTGACCTGGTTAACCTCCTCCTTTTACCCTCTCTCTCTCATAAATGAGCTCCCCTTAGACCTGTTGTTCATACTACTGCTTGTATGTGTGTCAGGTCTCTAGTGCATGTGTGAGAAAAAACATGTGGCCTTTGGTTTCCCCAACCTGACTAATTTAACTTAAGGTGATGTTCTCTAGTTCCATCCATTTTCCTACAAACAACAAAATTTCATGCACATTTAAATAAAATTCCATTGTGTGTAAATGCCACAGTTTTGGATCCATGTATCAGTTGTGAGGCATCTTGGCTGTTTACATATGTTAGCTGTTGTGAGTAATGCTGCAGTAAACATGGATGTGCAGGTGTCTGTCTTGTTACCTGGCTTGCATTCATTCAGGTATATCCCTATGAATGATAATGCTGGATCACACAGCAATTCTACTTTGAGTTTCGAGAAGCCTCCATATTGTTTTCCACAGTTGTTGTACTAATTTGCATTCCCACTAACTGCATATGAGGGTTCCTTTTTTTTAGACATCCTTGAAAACATTAGTTGTTTGTATTCTTGATAGCCATTACAATGGGAGTGGTTTGGAATCTTGGTATGGTTTTCATTTTTGTTTTCTTTCTGACGAGCGATGGTGAGCATTTCTTTATGTAGTTGTAGGTCCTTTGGACTTCTGCCTTGGAACAAGCTCTGTTAAGTTCATTTGTGTATTTCTTCATTGGGTCACTGATTTTTACGGGAATTTAGTTTTTGAGTATATTCTCGGTATTGATTTCAGTCAGATGTATACCTGGCAAAGATTTCCCCATTCTGGAGCCTTGGTTTCTGCTTCTATTCCTCACCACGTCATCTCAAGGTGTGGTTCTAGTGGACTGGCAAGGGAGGAAAAGGTTCCATGGAGGCACAGCACAGACACCTGTTCATCTGATATAAATTCTTCTCTGGTCTGCAGAGTACATCAAAGCACAGGCAGTGAAGGTTGGAAGGAATTCACCTCATTCACCGGTGTTTCCAGGTGTTCATAAGTATGGGTTCTGCTGAAAGGTACTTTTTTTTGATGAAAGCCCAGAAATTGACTTCCACAAAGTAGTTAATATTCATGGGTCACATTCATTGTGTGGGTGTGTTTGTGTGTGGGGCCGCATGTGTGGTTGAAAATAGTTCCTGGATCATTGTCCGTGGATGCTGTGTTCCTAATAATGCCAGTCAGGAATGCTCCTTCGGAAGGCAGTAATTTTGGGTTTTTCTCTGTGTTGTTACTCCCTAGGTAAACTGTAATCAATTCACTGAGGAGGAAAGATTCAGGGATCCTTGAATATGTGCAGGGTATGTGAGGCTATCGTGATGCATATATGTATGTGCCTCGTTACCCTGCTAGAAGTGATTTGAGTTCAAGTGATGGCTTTGGACACTGACTCTCGATTAGCCTTTAGTTGTTCCTTGGCATAATGGTGGTAGTATGTCTTCCTTCCAAGGACAATGTTGGAACTGATGTCACTTCTTGGGTTTTTATAAGTTTGATCCTTCCTAAAGTGCTTAAAGTGTCGCCTCAGTAGGGTAACGCCAGGATTTCAGCCTTTGCAGATAACATTCGACTTGCGTTGAATAGAGGCCAGGTTCCTGGGTGTCTGTGTCTACCTTTCTGTGTGCCTTTCTTGTGTGTATGTGTCTGTCTTTGTCTGTGTGCTTAATATTTCTCATTTGTTCATGTATTAATTTCTTTGCTATTTGTCATAAATTCTCATATTACCAATTGTTTCACACTCTTTGAGTGTATCCACTGCTTAGGCATGCAGAAGTGTCTTTGAATCAAAATCTATCATTAACGTTGAGGAAATAGATGGAACGAACAAGGCTGGGTGATGTTCTATGACTTCTGGTCTTGCACAAAGTTGTAATTAACTCCATAGAATGTAAGAAATTCACATACAAGATAAATATTAGTATGTCACTCATTCTCTGTGTGTGAGTGTGTGTGGGATGTTTGTTGTTTAGTTTCCCAACACTGGTTGGTAGAATATAGGTTCCTTCCCCAAGTCACTTGAGGAACAGCCTTGTGTGGCACTGACTTTATGTCTTGGGTTCCATGAATGAAAGGTGAACTGTGATGTCCCTCAGAGAACCATTGCAGATTTGAATGTCCTTCCTGAGAGTTTCATGTTTATTCCATAGGTTGTGGTGTTCCTGAAATCTGCCATTCTTCCGAGAGGTGGTAAGCATTTCAGTCACTAGAGAACCCTAAGCATTCCTTGGCTATAGCGTGTGTGTGCCTGTGTACTTCTCAGATCAAAGTGAAGTAATTTCTGTGTCGTTAGGAAGTGAATTCTTGTGGTGACCTTGAGGCTCTTGGCAGCCAGTGTGTGCTTTTGCGTGTTTTGTTCAAGTGAGGAACACTGTAGGCTGGAAGACAGCCCCAGGCCCTCACTCTGTGATATTTTGGGTCAGTTAAAGGAATACCCTCCCAGATGATGGGAGATGTAGTTCTGAGAAGGAAGTTGCCTCATCCAAGGTTCAGGGAGTTTTCCTGGCTTATTTACCTTCAAAGGGCTTGAGGTGTTTGTGTACTCACCAGGTGAAAGCCTTCCTGTCCTCCAAAGTGTGGGGTCCAGATTGGGAGTAGTTTGGAAGAAGTCAGAAATGTCATGCCAGTTGAACCTTGAATGATCTGAGGAGGGAACGTGGAGGAGAAAAGCAATTCCCAGATCACAAGTTCTTGCCAGGAAACTGCCACACAAATGGCTGGAGACTGAAGGGAGAGGGGCCATAGAGGCAGTGCTTATGTGGTCTGACCAATCAGGACAGACTTGGTTGTGATGTCACAGTGGGATCCCAGCCACTGCAACATACACATTCCCGAGGCAGCTCCTGCCTGGCCTCTTGCTATGGTAGCGCAGCCAGCCAAGCATGGAGAAGCTGGAGGTAGGTGCCACTGTCTCGTGTGGAAGACTTCTCTTTTATTTGGGTCCTCGATATACGGGGCACACGTGGCCTGAGCACACGGGTGACCTGAGCATCCTAGGATCGGGTGATACCATTCCTCAGTAGAGATCTTCATAAACTTTTTTGGTTTTGGTGGAACTGTTGGGACTGGTAATACTGGCCTTGAAACTCAATGCTTTTCACTTGCAAAGCAGTTGCTCTACCCTTTTAGCAACACCTCCTGTCAAACTTCCATAAATCTTTAGATTAAAGAAGTACAGTGAACCCCGAAAAGAATAAACAGAGCCAAACCATCCAACACCAATCACTATATTGTTTAGGAATGGATCGGTATGTGATAAAAAACCCATAGTAATGTACCAGAAATTTGGGCTGTTTGCCCGTGACGTATACCTGCATTTCTCTCACCTCAGCAGGTAGAAACAGGAGGATCGCAGTTGAAACCAGCTCTTGCACATATTTTCCACAAGCCTCTGTTGAAAATACTCAACGCACAGAAGGTGTGCTGGAGTGGTATGGTTTTTCTTTTTTGAAATATTGTTTATTGAGTACTGTTGTACTGGGTATATGTTGTTACATTTACAAAAGTTTTTTACACTATGTCATAGTTAAAATCATCCCTTCCATCATTTTCCTTTATTATCTCCCTCCCTATTCCTGGAATAGTTTCACAGGTCTCATGTTTCCATTTTCATACATGAGTACACAATATTTCCATCCTATTCACCCTCACAACCATTTACTAATAATCCTCCCTGCTCCCAATGTAACTAACCGCGAGACAAGACCAGGTTTACTTTCTTGTGTTGTGTTTTTTATTAGTTTATATGTTTGTGTTTGGTGGGACTGGGTCTGTTTTCTTCTTTTGAAAAAAAATGATATTTTTTTGTTTAATATGGGTCTATAGGGAGTTTCACTGTGACATTTCCATGTACATACGTCTTATGATCCTAATTGTTTCATCCCTTCCTGTTGTCCTTTTTACTTTATTCCCCTTCCATTTTTGATGTATAGAAAATACATCAACCGACCGTATTCACATTCTTAACTTCGTTCTTTGAAATGTTCTCCCTCCCATTAGGGACTCCCCGTCAGATTGAGTTGTTTTTCATAGCACTCTTTGTATATTTATTGGGCCTATATTCTACATCTGAGAGAAAACATGCAGTGTTTGGTTTCAGAACCTGGCTAATTTCACTTAAGATAATCTCCATTGCCATCCATTTCTCTGCAAAGGATAAAATCTCATTCTTTATTGTGGCTGAATCAAATTCCATTGAAAATTCTTGTTTTTCTAATTTACAGATAAAAAGAAAGTTATGCAGTGACACAGATTATCAGGAAATTACCACATGGTTTCTGTTCCACTGGAATTTCAGATTCCACAAACTCAGGTGATTTAAGGAGCATGTTTGATCAGAGATCTTTCTCTGTGAGATAAACAACTCCCATACCCCCGCTTCTAGCAGTGACTGAGTTGAGGACGAGTTCATGAGCCCTGGGTCCCTTAGCATGTATGTATCATTGAAGCATTGTTTGTCAGCACCCCAGCAAATGCACTGGTAGGATTTTTGCAGAGGCCATAGATGCTTTATTGCAGGGCAGATGTCAAGATGCCCCTGGGCTTTCAGTGTAAGCCCCTGAGTTTATGGAGGCCTCTTGGATGCCACCAGTAGTTAGCAGATGGGCCTGTCATCTTCCATGTGTTAGTTACCTATATGTGTGTAACAAATTCCTCCAACTTTTAGCATAGTAAACAAGAAAACATAATTCACTCATTTTCTGTGGGTCAGGCATTTGGGAAGTGCCCAGTTGATCAAAAGTGACCCAAAATGTTAGTAGAATAGGAGAAGCCAAACTGACCTTATATGTCATTTAGACCAACCTTCTTATTTGATAGGGAAATGTATGCAGAGAGTTTGAATGATTACCTGTGCTGGTGCAGCTATTTTCAGAGGTGTTTGGAGCACAGGGCTCTGTTCCTCACATCTGCTGTTGGGTGATGTGAGTGTGATGTCAGTGCTATAATGTTTGTGTGGAGGTATGAGGTCATGAGAACTAACATGCATAGTCAGTCATTTGGGTGTTAGTTTGTGGGAAACCTGGCCGATTCAGTTTGGTTGTGTAACTTCTGTCTGTGAAGGTCAGTGAAATGAACACAATGATTAAAAACACTTTTTTCCATTCCTGAGTTTTAACAAACTTACTGTAGTGGGGGTACATTGTGACTTTTGCCAAAGTTCTTATAATATGCCATAGTTGAATTCATCCCTCCACATTCTCCTTTATTCTCTCTCACCGTATTCCTGGAATAGTTTCATCACGTCTCGTTTTTCCATTTTCATACATGAGTATATAATATTTATACCATATCCTACACCCTTTCCTTATATCCTCACCCCTCCCACAAGTAACAACTCCCTATACAGGACCTATTTTCCATTTCTGTTACCAAAAATCCCTTTTTGTGTTTATTTTGTTTTAGTGTGGGGAGCAGAACTGGGGCTTGAACTCAGGGACTCTACCTTGAGGCAGTTCACCAGCCGTTTTTTTGTGATAGGTGTTTCTGAGACAGGGTCTTGCAAACTATTTGCCCAAGCTGTGTTTGAACCAAGATCTTCCTTATCTCTCCCTTCTGAGTCACAGGGACTGCGGGTGTGAGCCACTGGTGACCCGCACGTTTTTGTTTGTTTAATTAAGATAGCTATTCGGGATGTTTCATTGTGACATTTGCTCATACATATATAGCTCTATGCATATATATATATATATGTACACGTTATAACACAAATTGGGTCATTCCCTCTATTTTTTGCTTTTCTACTTTATTCTCCTTCTTATGGTAGTTTCAAAAGTTTTTAAAATTCTGCATTCCTCTACAGAAAGTACAACAACCATATTGACCTGGTTAACCTCCTCCTTTTACCCTCTCTCTCTCATAAATGAGCTCCCCTTAGACCTGTTGTTCATACTACTGCTTGTATGTGTGTCAGGTCTCTAGTGCATGTGTGAGAAAAAACATGTGGCCTTTGGTTTCCCCAACCTGACTAATTTAACTTAAGGTGATGTTCTCTAGTTCCATCCATTTTCCTGCAAATAACAAAATTTCATGCATATTTAAATAAAATTCCATTGTGTGTAAATGCCACAGTTTTGGATCCATGTATCAGTTGTGAGGCATCTTGGCTGTTTACATATGTTAGCTGTTGTGAGTAATGCTGCAGTAAACATGGATGTGCAGGTGTCTGTCTTGTTACCTGGCTTGCATTCATTCAGGTATATCCCTATGAATGATAATGCTGGATCACACAGCAATTCTACTTTGAGTTTCGAGAAGCCTCCATATTGTTTTCCACAGTTGTTGTACTAATTTGCATTCCCACTAACTGCATATGAGGGTTCCTTTTTTTTAGACATCCTTGAAAACATTAGTTGTTTGTATTCTTGATAGCCATTACAATGGGAGTGGTTTGGAATCTTGGTATGGTTTTCATTTTTGTTTTCTTTCTGACGAGCGATGGTGAGCATTTCTTTATGTAGTTGTAGGTCCTTTGGACTTCTGCCTTGGAACAAGCTCTGTTAAGTTCATTTGTGTATTTCTTCATTGGGTCACTGATTTTTACGGGAATTTAGTTTTTGAGTATATTCTCGGTATTGATTTCAGTCAGATGTATACCTGGCAAAGATTTCCCCATTCTGGAGCCTTGGTTTCTGCTTCTATTCCTCACCACGTCATCTCAAGGTGTGGTTCTAGTGGACTGGCAAGGGAGGAAAAGGTTCCATGGAGGCACAGCACAGACACCTGTTCATCTGATATAAATTCTTCTCTGGTCTGCAGAGTACATCAAAGCACAGGCAGTGAAGGTTGGAAGGAATTCACCTCATTCACCGGTGTTTCCAGGTGTTCATAAGTATGGGTTCTGCTGAAAGGTACTTTTTTTTGATGAAAGCCCAGAAATTGACTTCCACAAAGTAGTTAATATTCATGGGTCACATTCATTGTGTGGGTGTGTTTGTGTGTGGGGCCGCATGTGTGGTTGAAAATAGTTCCTGGATCATTGTCCGTGGATGCTGTGTTCCTAATAATGCCAGTCAGGAATGCTCCTTCGGAAGGCAGTAATTTTGGGTTTTTCTCTGTGTTGTTACTCCCTAGGTAAACTGTAATCAATTCACTGAGGAGGAAAGATTCAGGGATCCTTGAATATGTGCAGGGTATGTGAGGCTATCATGATGCATATATGTATGTGCCTCGTTACCCTGCTAGAAGTGATTTGAGTTCAAGTGATGGCTTTGGACACTGACTCTCGATTAGCCTTTAGTTGTTCCTTGGCATAATGGTGGTAGTATGTCTTCCTTCCAAGGACAATGTTGGAACTGATGTCACTTCTTGGGTTTTTCTAAGTTTGATCCTTCCTAAAGTGCTTAAAGTGTCGCCTCAGTAGGGTAACGCCAGGATTTCAGCCTTTGCAGATAACATTCGACTTGCGTTGAATAGAGGCCAGGTTCCTGGGTGTCTGTGTCTACCTTTCTGTGTGCCTTTCTTGTGTGTATGTGTCTGTCTTTGTCTGTGTGCTTAATATTTCTCATTTGTTCATGTATTAATTTCTTTGCTATTTGTCATAAATTCTCATATTACCAATTGTTTCACACTCTTTGAGTGTATCCGCTGCTTAGGCATGCAGAAGTGTCTTTGAATCAAAATCTATCATTAACGTTGAGGAAATAGACGGAACGAACAAGGCTGGGTGATGTTCTATGACTTCTGGTCTTGCACAAAGTTGTAATTAACTCCATAGAATGTAAGAAATTCACATACAAGATAAATATTAGTATGTCACTCATTCTCTGTGTGTGAGTGTGTGTGGGATGTTTGTTGTTTAGTTTCCCAACACTGGTTGGTAGAATATAGGTTCCTTCCCCAAGTCACTTGAGGAACAGCCTTGTGTGGCACTGACTTTATGTCTTGGGTTCCATGAATGAAAGGTGAACTGTGATGTCCCTCAGAGAACCATTGCAGATTTGAATGTCCTTCCTGAGAGTTTCATGTTTATTCCATAGGTTGTGGTGTTCCTGAAATCTGCCATTCTTCCGAGAGGTGGTAAGCATTTCAGTCACTAGAGAACCCTAAGCATTCCTTGGCTATAGCGTGTGTGTGCCTGTGTACTTCTCAGATCAAAGTGAAGTAATTTCTGTGTCGTTAGGAAGTGAATTCTTGTGGTGACCTTGAGGCTCTTGGCAGCCAGTGTGTGCTTTTGCGTGTTTTGTTCAAGTGAGGAACACTGTAGGCTGGAAGACAGCCCCAGGCCCTCACTCTGTGATATTTTGGGTCAGTTAAGGGAATACCCTCCCAGATGATGGGAGATGTAGTTCTGAGAAGGAAGTTGCCTCATCCAAGGTTCAGGGAGTTTTCCTGGCTTATTTACCTTCAAAGGGCTTGAGGTGTTTGTGTACTCACCAGGTGAAAGCCTTCCTGTCCTCCAAAGTGTGGGGTCCAGATTGGGAGTAGTTTGGAAGAAGTCAGAAATGTCATGCCAGTTGAACCTTGAATGATCTGAGGAGGGAACGTGGAGGAGAAAAGCAATTCCCAGATCACAAGTTCTTGCCAGGAAACTGCCACACAAATGGCTGGAGACTGAAGGGAGAGGGGCCATAGAGGCAGTGCTTACGTGGTCTGACCAATCAGGACAGACTTGGTTGTGATGTCACAGTGGGATCCCAGCCACTGCAACATACACATTCCCGAGGCAGCTCCTGCCTGGCCTCTTGCTATGGTAGCGCAGCCAGCCAAGCATGGAGAAGCTGGAGGTAGGTGCCACTGTCTTGTGTGGAAGACTTCTCTTTTATTTGGGTCCTCGATATACGGGGCACACGTGGCCTGAGCACACGGGTGACCTGAGCATCCTAGGATCGGGTGATACCATTCCTCAGTAGAGATCTTCATAAACTTTTTTGGTTTTGGTGGAACTGTTGGGACTGGTAATACTGGCGTTGAAACTCAATGCTTTTCACTTGCAAAGCAGTTGCTCTACCCTTTTAGCAACACCTCCTGTCAAACTTCCATAAATCTTTAGATTAAAGAAGTACAGTGAACCCCGAAAAGAATAAACAGAGCCAAACCATCCAACACCAATCACTATATTGTTTAGGAATGGATCGGTATGTGATAAAAAACCCATAGTAATGTACCTGAAATTTGGGCTGTTTGCCCGTGACGTATACCTGCATTTCTCTCACCTCAGCAGGTAGAAACAGGAGGATCGCAGTTCAAAGCCAGCTCTTGCAAATATTTTCCACAAGCCTCTGTTGAAAATACTCAACGCACAGAAGGTGTGCTGGAGTGGTATGGTTTTTCTTTTTTGAAATATTGTTTATTGAGTACTGTTGTACTGGGTATATGTTGTTACATTTACAAAAGTTTTTTACACTATGTCATAGTTAAAATCATCCCTTCCATCATTTTCCTTTATTATCTCCCTCCCTATTCCTGGAATAGTTTCACAGGTCTCATGTTTCCATTTTCATACATGAGTACACAATATTTCCATCCTATTCACCCTCACAACCATTTACTAATAATCCTCCCTGCTCCCAATGTAACTAACCGCGAGACAAGACCAGGTTTACTTTCTTGTGTTGTGTTTTTTATTAGTTTATATGTTTGTGTTTGGTGGGACTGGGTCTGTTTTCTTCTTTTGAAAAAAAATGATATTTTTTTGTTTAATATGGGTCTATAGGGAGTTTCACTGTGACATTTCCATGTACATACGTCTTATGATCCTAATTGTTTCATCCCTTCCTGTTGTCCTTTTTACTTTATTCCCCTTCCATTTTTGATGTATAGAAAATACATCAACCGACCGTATTCACATTCTTAACTTCGTTCTTTGAAATGTTCTCCCTCCCATTAGGGACTCCCCGTCAGATTGAGTTGTTTTTCATAGCACTCTTTGTATATTTATTGGGCCTATATTCTACATCTGAGAGAAAACATGCAGTGTTTGGTTTCAGAACCTGGCTAATTTCACTTAAGATAATCTCCATTGCCATCCATTTCTCTGCAAAGGATAAAATCTCATTCTTTATTGTGGCTGAATCAAATTCCATTGAAAATTCTTGTTTTTCTAATTTACAGATAAAAAGAAAGTTATGCAGTGACACAGATTATCAGGAAATTACCACATGGTTTCTGTTCCACTGGAATTTCAGATTCCACAAACTCAGGTGATTTAAGGAGCATGTTTGATCAGAGATCTTTCTCTGTGAGATAAACAACTCCCATACCCCCGCTTCTAGCAGTGACTGAGTTGAGGACGAGTTCATGAGCCCTGGGTCCCTTAGCATGTATGTATCATTGAAGCATTGTTTGTCAGCACCCCAGCAAATGCACTGGTAGGATTTTTGCAGAGGCCATAGATGCTTTATTGCAGGGCAGATGTCAAGATGCCCCTGGGCTTTCAGTGTAAGCCCCTGAGTTTATGGAGGCCTCTTGGATGCCACCAGTAGTTAGCAGATGGGCCTGTCATCTTCCATGTGTTAGTTACCTATATGTGTGTAACAAATTCCTCCAACTTTTAGCATAGTAAACAAGAAAACATAATTCACTCATTTTCTGTGGGTCAGGCATTTGGGAAGTGCCCAGTTGATCAAAAGTGACCCAAAATGTTAGTAGAATAGGAGAAGCCAAACTGACCTTATATGTCATTTAGACCAACCTTCTTATTTGATAGGGAAATGTATGCAGAGAGTTTGAATGATTACCTGTGCTGGTGCAGCTATTTTCAGAGGTGTTTGGAGCACAGGGCTCTGTTCCTCACATCTGCTGTTGGGTGATGTGAGTGTGATGTCAGTGCTATAATGTTTGTGTGGAGGTATGAGGTCATGAGAACTAACATGCATAGTCAGTCATTTGGGTGTTAGTTTGTGGGAAACCTGGCCGATTCAGTTTGGTTGTGTAACTTCTGTCTGTGAAGGTCAGTGAAATGAACACAATGATTAAAAACACTTTTTTCCATTCCTGAGTTTTAACAAACTTACTGTAGTGGGGGTACATTGTGACTTTTGCCAAAGTTCTTATAATATGCCATAGTTGAATTCATCCCTCCACATTCTCCTTTATTCTCTCTCACCGTATTCCTGGAATAGTTTCATCACGTCTCGTTTTTCCATTTTCATACATGAGTATATAATATTTATACCATATCCTACACCCTTTCCTTATATCCTCACCCCTCCCACAAGTAACAACTCCCTATACAGGACCTATTTTCCATTTCTGTTACCAAAAATCCCTTTTTGTGTTTATTTTGTTTTAGTGTGGGGAGCAGAACTGGGGCTTGAACTCAGGGACTCTACCTTGAGGCAGTTCACCAGCCGTTTTTTTGTGATAGGTGTTTGTGAGACAGGGTCTTGCAAACTATTTGCCCAAGCTGTGTTTGAACCAAGATCTTCCTTATCTCTCCCTTCTGAGTCACAGGGACTGCGGGTGTGAGCCACTGGTGACCCGCACGTTTTTGTTTGTTTAATTAAGATAGCTATTCGGGATGTTTCATTGTGACATTTGCTCATACATATATAGCTCTATGCATATATATATATATATGTACACGTTATAACACAAATTGGGTCATTCCCTCTATTTTTTGCTTTTCTACTTTATTCTCCTTCTTATGGTAGTTTCAAAAGTTTTTAAAATTCTGCATTCCTCTACAGAAAGTACAACAACCATATTGACCTGGTTAACCTCCTCCTTTTACCCTCTCTCTCTCATAAATGAGCTCCCCTTAGACCTGTTGTTCATACTACTGCTTGTATGTGTGTCAGGTCTCTAGTGCATGTGTGAGAAAAAACATGTGGCCTTTGGTTTCCCCAACCTGACTAATTTAACTTAAGGTGATGTTCTCTAGTTCCATCCATTTTCCTGCAAACAACAAAATTTCATGCACATTTAAATAAAATTCCATTGTGTGTAAATGCCACAGTTTTGGATCCATGTATCAGTTGTGAGGCATCTTGGCTGTTTACATATGTTAGCTGTTGTGAGTAATGCTGCAGTAAACATGGATGTGCAGGTGTCTGTCTTGTTACCTGGCTTGCATTCATTCAGGTATATCCCTATGAATGATAATGCTGGATCACACAGCAATTCTACTTTGAGTTTCGAGAAGCCTCCATATTGTTTTCCACAGTTGTTGTACTAATTTGCATTCCCACTAACTGCATATGAGGGTTCCTTTTTTTTAGACATCCTTGAAAACATTAGTTGTTTGTATTCTTGATAGCCATTACAATGGGAGTGGTTTGGAATCTTGGTATGGTTTTCATTTTTGTTTTCTTTCTGACGAGCGATGGTGAGCATTTCTTTATGTAGTTGTAGGTCCTTTGGACTTCTGCCTTGGAACAAGCTCTGTTAAGTTCATTTGTGTATTTCTTCATTGGGTCACTGATTTTTACGGGAATTTAGTTTTTGAGTATATTCTCGGTATTGATTTCAGTCAGATGTATACCTGGCAAAGATTTCCCCATTCTGGAGCCTTGGTTTCTGCTTCTATTCCTCACCACGTCATCTCAAGGTGTGGTTCTAGTGGACTGGCAAGGGAGGAAAAGGTTCCATGGAGGCACAGCACAGACACCTGTTCATCTGATATAAATTCTTCTCTGGTCTGCAGAGTACATCAAAGCACAGGCAGTGAAGGTTGGAAGGAATTCACCTCATTCACCGGTGTTTCCAGGTGTTCATAAGTATGGGTTCTGCTGAAAGGTACTTTTTTTTGATGAAAGCCCAGAAATTGACTTCCACAAAGTAGTTAATATTCATGGGTCACATTCATTGTGTGGGTGTGTTTGTGTGTGGGGCCGCATGTGTGGTTGAAAATAGTTCCTGGATCATTGTCCGTGGATGCTGTGTTCCTAATAATGCCAGTCAGGAATGCTCCTTCGGAAGGCAGTAATTTTGGGTTTTTCTCTGTGTTGTTACTCCCTAGGTAAACTGTAATCAATTCACTGAGGAGGAAAGATTCAGGGATCCTTGAATATGTGCAGGGTATGTGAGGCTATCGTGATGCATATATGTATGTGCCTCGTTACCCTGCTAGAAGTGATTTGAGTTCAAGTGATGGCTTTGGACACTGACTCTCGATTAGCCTTTAGTTGTTCCTTGGCATAATGGTGGTAGTATGTCTTCCTTCCAAGGACAATGTTGGAACTGATGTCACTTCTTGGGTTTTTCTAAGTTTGATCCTTCCTAAAGTGCTTAAAGTGTCGCCTCAGTAGGGTAACGCCAGGATTTCAGCCTTTGCAGATAACATTCGACTTGCGTTGAATAGAGGCCAGGTTCCTGGGTGTCTGTGTCTACCTTTCTGTGTGCCTTTCTTGTGTGTATGTGTCTGTCTTTGTCTGTGTGCTTAATATTTCTCATTTGTTCATGTATTAATTTCTTTGCTATTTGTCATAAATTCTCATATTACCAATTGTTTCACACTCTTTGAGTGTATCCGCTGCTTAGGCATGCAGAAGTGTCTTTGAATCAAAATCTATCATTAACGTTGAGGAAATAGACGGAACGAACAAGGCTGGGTGATGTTCTATGACTTCTGGTCTTGCACAAAGTTGTAATTAACTCCATAGAATGTAAGAAATTCACATACAAGATAAATATTAGTATGTCACTCATTCTCTGTGTGTGAGTGTGTGTGGGATGTTTGTTGTTTAGTTTCCCAACACTGGTTGGTAGAATATAGGTTCCTTCCCCAAGTCACTTGAGGAACAGCCTTGTGTGGCACTGACTTTATGTCTTGGGTTCCATGAATGAAAGGTGAACTGTGATGTCCCTCAGAGAACCATTGCAGATTTGAATGTCCTTCCTGAGAGTTTCATGTTTATTCCATAGGTTGTGGTGTTCCTGAAATCTGCCATTCTTCCGAGAGGTGGTAAGCATTTCAGTCACTAGAGAACCCTAAGCATTCCTTGGCTATAGCGTGTGTGTGCCTGTGTACTTCTCAGATCAAAGTGAAGTAATTTCTGTGTCGTTAGGAAGTGAATTCTTGTGGTGACCTTGAGGCTCTTGGCAGCCAGTGTGTGCTTTTGCGTGTTTTGTTCAAGTGAGGAACACTGTAGGCTGGAAGACAGCCCCAGGCCCTCACTCTGTGATATTTTGGGTCAGTTAAGGGAATACCCTCCCAGATGATGGGAGATGTAGTTCTGAGAAGGAAGTTGCCTCATCCAAGGTTCAGGGAGTTTTCCTGGCTTATTTACCTTCAAAGGGCTTGAGGTGTTTGTGTACTCACCAGGTGAAAGCCTTCCTGTCCTCCAAAGTGTGGGGTCCAGATTGGGAGTAGTTTGGAAGAAGTCAGAAATGTCATGCCAGTTGAACCTTGAATGATCTGAGGAGGGAACGTGGAGGAGAAAAGCAATTCCCAGATCACAAGTTCTTGCCAGGAAACTGCCACACAAATGGCTGGAGACTGAAGGGAGAGGGGCCATAGAGGCAGTGCTTACGTGGTCTGACCAATCAGGACAGACTTGGTTGTGATGTCACAGTGGGATCCCAGCCACTGCAACATACACATTCCCGAGGCAGCTCCTGCCTGGCCTCTTGCTATGGTAGCGCAGCCAGCCAAGCATGGAGAAGCTGGAGGTAGGTGCCACTGTCTTGTGTGGAAGACTTCTCTTTTATTTGGGTCCTCGATATACGGGGCACACGTGGCCTGAGCACACGGGTGACCTGAGCATCCTAGGATCGGGTGATACCATTCCTCAGTAGAGATCTTCATAAACTTTTTTGGTTTTGGTGGAACTGTTGGGACTGGTAATACTGGCGTTGAAACTCAATGCTTTTCACTTGCAAAGCAGTTGCTCTACCCTTTTAGCAACACCTCCTGTCAAACTTCCATAAATCTTTAGATTAAAGAAGTACAGTGAACCCCGAAAAGAATAAACAGAGCCAAACCATCCAACACCAATCACTATATTGTTTAGGAATGGATCGGTATGTGATAAAAAACCCATAGTAATGTACCTGAAATTTGGGCTGTTTGCCCGTGACGTATACCTGCATTTCTCTCACCTCAGCAGGTAGAAACAGGAGGATCGCAGTTCAAAGCCAGCTCTTGCAAATATTTTCCACAAGCCTCTGTTGAAAATACTCAACGCACAGAAGGTGTGCTGGAGTGGTATGGTTTTTCTTTTTTGAAATATTGTTTATTGAGTACTGTTGTACTGGGTATATGTTGTTACATTTACAAAAGTTTTTTACACTATGTCATAGTTAAAATCATCCCTTCCATCATTTTCCTTTATTATCTCCCTCCCTATTCCTGGAATAGTTTCACAGGTCTCATGTTTCCATTTTCATACATGAGTACACAATATTTCCATCCTATTCACCCTCACAACCATTTACTAATAATCCTCCCTGCTCCCAATGTAACTAACCGCGAGACAAGACCAGGTTTACTTTCTTGTGTTGTGTTTTTTATTAGTTTATATGTTTGTGTTTGGTGGGACTGGGTCTGTTTTCTTCTTTTGAAAAAAAATGATATTTTTTTGTTTAAGATAGGTCTATAGGGAGTTTCACTGTGACATTTCCATGTACATACGTCTTATGATCCTAATTGTTTCATCCCTTCCTATTGTCCTTTTAACTTTATTCCCCTTCCATTTTTGATGGATAGAAAATACATCAACCGACCGTATTCACATTCTTAACTTCGTTCTTTGAAATGTTCTCCCTCCCATTAGGGACTCCCCGTCAGATTGAGTTGTTTTTCATAGCACTCTTTGTATATTTATTGGGCCTATATTCTACATCTGAGAGAAAACATGCAGTGTTTGGTTTCAGAACCTGGCTAATTTCACTTAAGATAATGTCCATTTCCATCTATTTCTCTGCAAAGGATAAAATCTCATTCTTTATTGTGGCTGAATCAAATTCCATTGAAAATTCTTGTTTTTCTAATTTACAGATAAAAAGAAAGTTATGCAGTGACACAGATTATCAGGAAATTACCACATGGTTTCTGTTCCACTGGAATTTCAGATTCCACAAACTCAGGTGAGTTAAGGAGCATGTTTGATGAGAGATCTTTCTCTGTGAGATAAACAACTCCCATACCCCCGCTTCTAGCAGTGACTGAGTTGAGGACGAGTTCATGAGCCCTGGGTCCCTTAGCATGTATGTATCATTGAAGCATTGTTTGTCAGCACCCCAGCAAATGCACTGGTAGGATTTTTGCAGAGGCCATAGATGCTTTATTGCAGGGCAGATGTCAAGATGCCCCTGGGCTTTCAGTGTAAGCCCCTGAGTTTATGGAGGCCTCTTGGATGCCACCAGTAGTTAGCAGATGGGCCTGTCATCTTCCATGTGTTAGTTACCTATATGTGTGTAACAAATTCCTCCAACTTTTAGCATAGTAAACAAGAAAACATAATTCACTCATTTTCTGTGGGTCAGGCATTTGGGAAGTGCCCAGTTGATCAAAAGTGACCCAAAATGTTAGTAGAATAGGAGAAGCCAAACTGACCTTATATGTCATTTAGACCAACCTTCTTATTTGATAGGGAAATGTATGCAGAGAGTTTGAATGATTACCTGTGCTGGTGCAGCTATTTTCAGAGGTGTTTGGAGCACAGGGCTCTGTTCCTCACATCTGCTGTTGGGTGATGTGAGTGTTATGTCAGTGCTATAATGTTTGTGTGGAGGTATGAGGTCATGAGAACTAACATGCATAGTCAGTCATTTGGGTGTTAGTTTGTGGGAAACCTGGCCGATTCAGTTTGGTTGTGTAACTTCTGTCTGTGAAGGTCAGTGAAATGAACACAATGATTAAAAACACTTTTTTCCATTCCTGAGTTTTAACAAACTTACTGTAGTGGGGGTACATTGTGACTTTTGCCAAAGTTCTTATAATATGCCATAGTTGAATTCATCCCTCCACATTCTCCTTTATTCTCTCTCACCGTATTCCTGGAATAGTTTCATCACGTCTCGTTTTTCCATTTTCATACATGAGTATATAATATTTATACCATATCCTACACCCTTTCCTTATATCCTCACCCCTCCCACAAGTAACAACTCCCTATACAGGACCTATTTTCCATTTCTGTTACCAAAAATCCCTTTTTGTGTTTATTTTGTTTTAGTGTGGGGAGCAGAACTGGGGCTTGAACTCAGGGACTCTACCTTGAGGCAGTTCACCAGCCGTTTTTTTGTGATAGGTGTTTCTGAGACAGGGTCTTGCAAACTATTTGCCCAAGCTGTGTTTGAACCAAGATCTTCCTTATCTCTCCCTTCTGAGTCACAGGGACTGCGGGTGTGAGCCACTGGTGACCCGCACGTTTTTGTTTGTTTAATTAAGATAGCTATTCGGGATGTTTCATTGTGACATTTGCTCATACATATATAGCTCTATGCATATATATATATATATGTACACGTTATAACACAAATTGGGTCATTCCCTCTATTTTTTGCTTTTCTACTTTATTCTCCTTCTTATGGTAGTTTCAAAAGTTTTTAAAATTCTGCATTCCTCTACAGAAAGTACAACAACCATATTGACCTGGTTAACCTCCTCCTTTTACCCTCTCTCTCTCATAAATGAGCTCCCCTTAGACCTGTTGTTCATACTACTGCTTGTATGTGTGTCAGGTCTCTAGTGCATGTGTGAGAAAAAACATGTGGCCTTTGGTTTCCCCAACCTGACTAATTTAACTTAAGGTGATGTTCTCTAGTTCCATCCATTTACCTGCAAACAACAAAATTTCATGCATATTTAAGGCTGAATAAAATTCCATTGTGTGTAAATGCCACAGTTTTGGATCCATGTATCAGTTGTGAGGCATCTTGGCTGTTTACATATGTTAGCTGTTGTGAGTAATGCTGCAGTAAACATGGATGTGCAGGTGTCTGTCTTGTTACCTGGCTTGCATTCATTCAGGTATATCCCTATGAATGATAATGCTGGATCACACAGCAATTCTACTTTGAGTTTCGAGAAGCCTCCATATTGTTTTCCACAGTTGTTGTACTAATTTGCATTCCCACTAACTGCATATGAGGGTTCCTTTTTTTTAGACATCCTTGAAAACATTAGTTGTTTGTATTCTTGATAGCCATTACAATGGGAGTGGTTTGGAATCTTGGTATGGTTTTCATTTTTGTTTTCTTTCTGACGAGCGATGGTGAGCATTTCTTTATGTAGTTGTAGGTCCTTTGGACTTCTGCCTTGGAACAAGCTCTGTTAAGTTCATTTGTGTATTTCTTCATTGGGTCACTGATTTTTACGGGAATTTAGTTTTTGAGTATATTCTCGGTATTAATTTCAGTCAGATGTATACCTGGCAAAGATTTCCCCATTCTGGAGCCTTGGTTTCTGCTTCTATTCCTCACCACGTCATCTCAAGGTGTGGTTCTAGTGGACTGGCAAGGGAGGAAAAGGTTCCATGGAGGCACAGCACAGACACCTGTTGATCTGATATAAATTCTTCTCTGGTCTGCAGAGTACATCAAAGCACAGGCAGTGAAGGTTGGAAGGAATTCACCTCATTCACCGGTGTTTCCAGGTGTTCATAAGTATGGGTTCTGCTGAAAGGTACTTTTTTTTGATGAAAGCCCAGAAATTGACTTCCACAAAGTAGTTAATATTCATGGGTCACATTCATTGTGTGGGTGTGTTTGTGTGTGGGGCCGCATGTGTGGTTGAAAATAGTTCCTGGATCATTGTCCGTGGATGCTGTGTTCCTAATAATGCCAGTCAGGAATGCTCCTTCGGAAGGCAGTAATTTTGGGTTTTTCTCTGTGTTGTTACTCCCTAGGTAAACTGTAATCAATTCACTGAGGAGGAAAGATTCAGGGATCCTTGAATATGTGCAGGGTATGTGAGGCTATCGTGATGCATATATGTATGTGCCTCGTTACCCTGCTAGAAGTGATTTGAGTTCAAGTGATGGCTTTGGACACTGACTCTCGATTAGCCTTTAGTTGTTCCTTGGCATAATGGTGGTAGTATGTCTTCCTTCCAAGGACAATGTTGGAACTGATGTCACTTCTTGGGTTTTTCTAAGTTTGATCCTTCCTAAAGTGCTTAAAGTGTCGCCTCAGTAGGGTAACGCCAGGATTTCAGCCTTTGCAGATAACATTCGACTTGCGTTGAATAGAGGCCAGGTTCCTGGGTGTCTGTGTCTACCTTTCTGTGTGCCTTTCTTGTGTGTATGTGTCTGTCTTTGTCTGTGTGCTTAATATTTCTCATTTGTTCATGTATTAATTTCTTTGCTATTTGTCATAAATTCTCATATTACCAATTGTTTCACACTCTTTGAGTGTATCCGCTGCTTAGGCATGCAGAAGTGTCTTTGAATCAAAATCTATCATTAACGTTGAGGAAATAGACGGAACGAACAAGGCTGGGTGATGTCCTATGACTTCTGGTCTTGCACAAAGTTGTAATTAACTCCATAGAATGTAAGAAATTCACATACAAGATAAATATTAGTATGTCACTCATTCTCTGTGTGTGAGTGTGTGTGGGATGTTTGTTGTTTAGTTTCCCAACACTGGTTGGTAGAATATAGGTTCCTTCCCCAAGTCACTTGAGGAACAGCCTTGTGTGGCACTGACTTTATGTCTTGGGTTCCATGAATGAAAGGTGAACTGTGATGTCCCTCAGAGAACCATTGCAGATTTGAATGTCCTTCCTGAGAGTTTCATGTTTATTCCATAGGTTGTGGTGTTCCTGAAATCTGCCATTCTTCCGAGAGGTGGTAAGCATTTCAGTCACTAGAGAACCCTAAGCATTCCTTGGCTATAGCGTGTGTGTGCCTGTGTACTTCTCAGATCAAAGTGAAGTAATTTCTGTGTCGTTAGGAAGTGAATTCTTGTGGTCACCTTGAGGCTCTTGGCAGCCAGTGTGTGCTTTTGCGTGTTTTGTTCAAGTGAGGAACACTGTAGGCTGGAAGACAGCCCCAGGCCCTCACTCTGTGATATTTTGGGTCAGTTAAGGGAATACCCTCCCAGATGATGGGAGATGTAGTTCTGAGAAGGAAGTTGCCTCATCCAAGGTTCAGGGAGTTTTCCTGGCTTATTTACCTTCAAAGGGCTTGAGGTGTTTGTGTACTCACCAGGTGAAAGCCTTCCTGTCCTCCAAAGTGTGGGGTCCAGATTGGGAGTAGTTTGGAAGAAGTCAGAAATGTCATGCCAGTTGAACCTTGAATGATCTGAGGAGGGAACGTGGAGGAGAAAAGCAATTCCCAGATCACAAGTTCTTGCCAGGAAACTGCCACACAAATGGCTGGAGACTGAAGGGAGAGGGGCCATAGAGGCAGTGCTTACGTGGTCTGACCAATCAGGACAGACTTGGTTGTGATGTCACAGTGGGATCCCAGCCACTGCAACATACACATTCCCGAGGCAGCTCCTGCCTGGCCTCTTGCTATGGTAGCGCAGCCAGCCAAGCATGGAGAAGCTGGAGGTAGGTGCCACTGTCTCGTGTGGAAGACTTCTCTTTTATTTGGGTCCTCGATATACGGGGCACACGTGGCCTGAGCACACGGGTGACCTGAGCATCCTAGGATCGGGTGATACCATTCCTCAGTAGAGATCTTCATAAACTTTTTTGGTTTTGGTGGAACTGTTGGGACTGGTAATACTGGCGTTGAAACTCAATGCTTTTCACTTGCAAAGCAGTTGCTCTACCCTTTTAGCAACACCTCCTGTCAAACTTCCATAAATCTTTAGATTAAAGAAGTACAGTGAACCCCGAAAAGAATAAACAGAGCCAAACCATCCAACACCAATCACTATATTGTTTAGGAATGGATCGGTATGTGATAAAAAACCCATAGTAATGTACCAGAAATTTGGGCTGTTTGCCCGTGACGTATACCTGCATTTCTCTCACCTCAGCAGGTAGAAACAGGAGGATCGCAGTTGAAACCAGCTCTTGCAAATATTTTCCACAAGCCTCTGTTGAAAATACTCAACGCACAGAAGGTGTGCTGGAGTGGTATGGTTTTTCTTTTTTGAAATATTGTTTATTGAGTACTGTTGTACTGGGTATATGTTGTTACATTTACAAAAGTTTTTTACACTATGTCATAGTTAAAATCATCCCTTCCATCATTTTCCTTTATTATCTCCCTCCCTATTCCTGGAATAGTTTCACAGGTCTCATGTTTCCATTTTCATACATGAGTACACAATATTTCCATCCTATTCACCCTCACAACCATTTACTAATAATCCTCCCTGCTCCCAATGTAACTAACCGCGAGACAAGACCAGGTTTACTTTCTTGTGTTGTGTTTTTTATTAGTTTATATGTTTGTGTTTGGTGGGACTGGGTCTGTTTTCTTCTTTTGAAAAAAAATGATATTTTTTTGTTTAAGATGGGTCTATAGGGAGTTTCACTGTGACATTTCCATGTACATACGTCTTATGATCCTAATTGTTTCATCCCTTCCTGTTGTCCTTTTTACTTTATTCCCCTTCCATTTTTGATGTATAGAAAATACATCAACCGACCGTATTCACATTCTTAACTTCGTTCTTTGAAATGTTCTCCCTCCCATTAGGGACTCCCCGTCAGATTGAGTTGTTTTTCATAGCACTCTTTGTATATTTATTGGGCCTATATTCTACATCTGAGAGAAAACATGCAGTGTTTGGTTTCAGAACCTGGCTAATTTCACTTAAGATAATCTCCATTGCCATCCATTTCTCTGCAAAGGATAAAATCTCATTCTTTATTGTGGCTGAATCAAATTCCATTGAAAATTCTTGTTTTTCTAATTTACAGATAAAAAGAAAGTTATGCAGTGACACAGATTATCAGGAAATTACCACATGGTTTCTGTTCCACTGGAATTTCAGATTCCACAAACTCAGGTGAGTTAAGGAGCATGTTTGATGAGAGATCTTTCTCTGTGAGATAAACAACTCCCATACCCCCGCTTCTAGCAGTGACTGAGTTGAGGACGAGTTCATGAGCCCTGGGTCCCTTAGCATGTATGTATCATTGAAGCATTGTTTGTCAGCACCCCAGCAAATGCACTGGTAGGATTTTTGCAGAGGCCATAGATGCTTTATTGCAGGGCAGATGTCAAGATGCCCCTGGGCTTTCAGTGTAAGCCCCTGAGTTTATGGAGGCCTCTTGGATGCCACCAGTAGTTAGCAGATGGGCCTGTCATCTTCCATGTGTTAGTTACCTATATGTGTGTAACAAATTCCTCCAACTTTTAGCATAGTAAACAAGAAAACATAATTCACTCATTTTCTGTGGGTCAGGCATTTGGGAAGTGCCCAGTTGAGCAAAAGTGACCCAAAATGTTAGTAGAATAGGAGAAGCCAAACTGACCTTATATGTCATTTAGACCAACCTTCTTATTTGATAGGGAAATGTATGCAGAGAGTTTGAATGATTACCTGTGCTGGTGCAGCTATTTTCAGAGGTGTTTGGAGCACAGGGCTCTGTTCCTCACATCTGCTGTTGGGTGATGTGAGTGTGATGTCAGTGCTATAATGTTTGTGTGGAGGTATGAGGTCATGAGAACTAACATGCATAGTCAGTCATTTGGGTGTTAGTTTGTGGGAAACCTGGCCGATTCAGTTTGGTTGTGTAACTTCTGTCTGTGAAGGTCAGTGAAATGAACACAATGATTAAAAACACTTTTTTCCATTCCTGAGTTTTAACAAACTTACTGTAGTGGGGGTACATTGTGACTTTTGCCAAAGTTCTTATAATATGCCATAGTTGAATTCATCCCTCCACATTCTCCTTTATTCTCTCTCACCGTGTTCCTGGAATAGTTTCATCACGTCTCGTTTTTCCATTTTCATACATGAGTATATAATATTTATACCATATCCTACACCCTTTCCTTATATCCTCACCCCTCCCACAAGTAACAACTCCCTATACAGGACCTATTTTCCATTTCTGTTACCAAAAATCCCTTTTTGTGTTTATTTTGTTTTAGTGTGGGGAGCAGAACTGGGGCTTGAACTCAGGGACTCTACCTTGAGGCAGTTCACCAGCCGTTTTTTTGTGATAGGTGTTTCTGAGACAGGGTCTTGCAAACTATTTGCCCAAGCTGTGTTTGAACCAAGATCTTCCTTATCTCTCCCTTCTGAGTCACAGGGACTGCGGGTGTGAGCCACTGGTGACCCGCACGTTTTTGTTTGTTTAATTAAGATAGCTATTCGGGATGTTTCATTGTGACATTTGCTCATACATATATAGCTCTATGCATATATATATATGTACACGTTATAACACAAATTGGGTCATTCCCTCTATTTTTTGCTTTTCTACTTTATTCTCCTTCTTATGGTAGTTTCAAAAGTTTTTAAAATTCTGCATTCCTCTACAGAAAGTACAACAACCATATTGACCTGGTTAACCTCCTCCTTTTACCCTCTCTCTCTCATAAATGAGCTCCCCTTAGACCTGTTGTTCATACTACTGCTTGTATGTGTGTCAGGTCTCTAGTGCATGTATGAGAAAAAACATGTGGCCTTTGGTTTCCCCAACCTGACTAATTTAACTTAAGGTGATGTTCTCTAGTTCCATCCATTTACCTGCAAACAACAAAATTTCATGCATATTTAAGGCTGAATAAAATTCCATTGTGTGTAAATGCCACAGTTTTGGATCCATGTATCAGTTGTGAGGCATCTTGGCTGTTTACATATGTTAGCTGTTGTGAGTAATGCTGCAGTAAACATGGATGTGCAGGTGTCTGTCTTGTTACCTGGCTTGCATTCATTCAGGTATATCCCTATGAATGATAATGCTGGATCACACAGCAATTCTACTTTGAGTTTCGAGAAGCCTCCATATTGTTTTCCACAGTTGTTGTACTAATTTGCATTCCCACTAACTGCATATGAGGGTTCCTTTTTTTTAGACATCCTTGAAAACATTAGTTGTTTGTATTCTTGATAGCCATTACAATGGGAGTGGTTTGGAATCTTGGTATGGTTTTCATTTTTGTTTTCTTTCTGACGAGCGATGGTGAGCATTTCTTTATGTAGTTGTAGGTCCTTTGGACTTCTGCCTTGGAACAAGCTCTGTTAAGTTCATTTGTGTATTTCTTCATTGGGTCACTGATTTTTACGGGAATTTAGTTTTTGAGTATATTCTCGGTATTAATTTCAGTCAGATGTATACCTGGCAAAGATTTCCCCATTCTGGAGCCTTGGTTTCTGCTTCTATTCCTCACCACGTCATCTCAAGGTGTGGTTCTAGTGGACTGGCAAGGGAGGAAAAGGTTCCATGGAGGCACAGCACAGACACCTGTTGATCTGATATAAATTCTTCTCTGGTCTGCAGAGTACATCAAAGCACAGGCAGTGAAGGTTGGAAGGAATTCACCTCATTCACCGGTGTTTCCAGGTGTTCATAAGTATGGGTTCTGCTGAAAGGTACTTTTTTTTGATGAAAGCCCAGAAATTGACTTCCACAAAGTAGTTAATATTCATGGGTCACATTCATTGTGTGGGTGTGTTTGTGTGTGGGGCCGCATGTGTGGTTGAAAATAGTTCCTGGATCATTGTCCGTGGATGCTGTGTTCCTAATAATGCCAGTCAGGAATGCTCCTTCGGAAGGCAGTAATTTTGGGTTTTTCTCTGTGTTGTTACTCCCTAGGTAAACTGTAATCAATTCACTGAGGAGGAAAGATTCAGGGATCCTTGAATATGTGCAGGGTATGTGAGGCTATCGTGATGCATATATGTATGTGCCTCGTTACCCTGCTAGAAGTGATTTGAGTTCAAGTGATGGCTTTGGACACTGACTCTCGATTAGCCTTTAGTTGTTCCTTGGCATAATGGTGGTAGTATGTCTTCCTTCCAAGGACAATGTTGGAACTGATGTCACTTCTTGGGTTTTTCTAAGTTTGATCCTTCCTAAAGTGCTTAAAGTGTCGCCTCAGTAGGGTAACGCCAGGATTTCAGCCTTTGCAGATAACATTCGACTTGCGTTGAATAGAGGCCAGGTTCCTGGGTGTCTGTGTCTACCTTTCTGTGTGCCTTTCTTGTGTGTATGTGTCTGTCTTTGTCTGTGTGCTTAATATTTCTCATTTGTTCATGTATTAATTTCTTTGCTATTTGTCATAAATTCTCATATTACCAATTGTTTCACACTCTTTGAGTGTATCCGCTGCTTAGGCATGCAGAAGTGTCTTTGAATCAAAATCTATCATTAACGTTGAGGAAATAGACGGAACGAACAAGGCTGGGTGATGTTCTATGACTTCTGGTCTTGCACAAAGTTGTAATTAACTCCATAGAATGTAAGAAATTCACATACAAGATAAATATTAGTATGTCACTCATTCTCTGTGTGTGAGTGTGTGTGGGATGTTTGTTGTTTAGTTTCCCAACACTGGTTGGTAGAATATAGGTTCCTTCCCCAAGTCACTTGAGGAACAGCCTTGTGTGGCACTGACTTTATGTCTTGGGTTCCATGAATGAAAGGTGAACTGTGATGTCCCTCAGAGAACCATTGCAGATTTGAATGTCCTTCCTGAGAGTTTCATGTTTATTCCATAGGTTGTGGTGTTCCTGAAATCTGCCATTCTTCCGAGAGGTGGTAAGCATTTCAGTCACTAGAGAACCCTAAGCATTCCTTGGCTATAGCGTGTGTGTGCCTGTGTACTTCTCAGATCAAAGTGAAGTAATTTCTGTGTCGTTAGGAAGTGAATTCTTGTGGTCACCTTGAGGCTCTTGGCAGCCAGTGTGTGCTTTTGCGTGTTTTGTTCAAGTGAGGAACACTGTAGGCTGGAAGACAGCCCCAGGCCCTCACTCTGTGATATTTTGGGTCAGTTAAGGGAATACCCTCCCAGATGATGGGAGATGTAGTTCTGAGAAGGAAGTTGCCTCATCCAAGGTTCAGGGAGTTTTCCTGGCTTATTTACCTTCAAAGGGCTTGAGGTGTTTGTGTACTCACCAGGTGAAAGCCTTCCTGTCCTCCAAAGTGTGGGGTCCAGATTGGGAGTAGTTTGGAAGAAGTCAGAAATGTCATGCCAGTTGAACCTTGAATGATCTGAGGAGGGAACGTGGAGGAGAAAAGCAATTCCCAGATCACAAGTTCTTGCCAGGAAACTGCCACACAAATGGCTGGAGACTGAAGGGAGAGGGGCCATAGAGGCAGTGCTTACGTGGTCTGACCAATCAGGACAGACTTGGTTGTGATGTCACAGTGGGATCCCAGCCACTGCAACATACACATTCCCGAGGCAGCTCCTGCCTGGCCTCTTGCTATGGTAGCGCAGCCAGCCAAGCATGGAGAAGCTGGAGGTAGGTGCCACTGTCTCGTGTGGAAGACTTCTCTTTTATTTGGGTCCTCGATATACGGGGCACACGTGGCCTGAGCACACGGGTGACCTGAGCATCCTAGGATCGGGTGATACCATTCCTCAGTAGAGATCTTCATAAACTTTTTTGGTTTTGGTGGAACTGTTGGGACTGGTAATACTGGCGTTGAAACTCAATGCTTTACACTTGCAAAGCAGTTGCTCTACCCTTTTAGCAACACCTCCTGTCAAACTTCCATAAATCTTTAGATTAAAGAAGTACAGTGAACCCCGAAAAGAATAAACAGAGCCAAACCATCCAACACCAATCACTATATTGTTTAGGAATGGATCGGTATGTGATAAAAAACCCATAGTAATGTACCAGAAATTTGGGCTGTTTGCCCGTGACGTATACCTGCATTTCTCTCACCTCAGCAGGTAGAAACAGGAGGATCGCAGTTCAAACCAGCTCTTGCAAATATTTTCCACAAGCCTCTGTTGAAAATACTCAACGCACAGAAGGTGTGCTGGAGTGGTATGGTTTTTCTTTTTTGAAATATTGTTTATTGAGTACTGTTGTACTGGGTATATGTTGTTACATTTACAAAAGTTTTTTACACTATGTCATAGTTAAAATCATCCCTTCCATCATTTTCCTTTATTATCTCCCTCCCTATTCCTGGAATAGTTTCACAGGTCTCATGTTTCCATTTTCATACATGAGTACACAATATTTCCATCCTATTCACCCTCACAACCATTTACTAATAATCCTCCCTGCTCCCAATGTAACTAACCGCGAGACAAGACCAGGTTTACTTTCTTGTGTTGTGTTTTTTATTAGTTTATATGTTTGTGTTTGGTGGGACTGGGTCTGTTTTCTTCTTTTGAAAAAAAATGATATTTTTTTGTTTAAGATGGGTCTATAGGGAGTTTCACTGTGACATTTCCATGTACATACGTCTTATGATCCTAATTGTTTCATCCCTTCCTGTTGTCCTTTTTACTTTATTCCCCTTCCATTTTTGATGTATAGAAAATACATCAACCGACCGTATTCACATTCTTAACTTCGTTCTTTGAAATGTTCTCCCTCCCATTAGGGACTCCCCGTCAGATTGAGTTGTTTTTCATAGCACTCTTTGTATATTTATTGGGCCTATATTCTACATCTGAGAGAAAACATGCAGTGTTTGGTTTCAGAACCTGGCTAATTTCACTTAAGATAATCTCCATTGCCATCCATTTCTCTGCAAAGGATAAAATCTCATTCTTTATTGTGGCTGAATCAAATTCCATTGAAAATTCTTGTTTTTCTAATTTACAGATAAAAAGAAAGTTATGCAGTGACACAGATTATCAGGAAATTACCACATGGTTTCTGTTCCACTGGAATTTCAGATTCCACAAACTCAGGTGAGTTAAGGAGCATGTTTGATCAGAGATCTTTCTCTGTGAGATAAACAACTCCCATACCCCCGCTTCTAGCAGTGACTGAGTTGAGGACGAGTTCATGAGCCCTGGGTCCCTTAGCATGTATGTATCATTGAAGCATTGTTTGTCAGCACCCCAGCAAATGCACTGGTAGGATTTTTGCAGAGGCCATAGATGCTTTATTGCAGGGCAGATGTCAAGATGCCCCTGGGCTTTCAGTGTAAGCCCCTGAGTTTATGGAGGCCTCTTGGATGCCACCAGTAGTTAGCAGATGGGCCTGTCATCTTCCATGTGTTAGTTACCTATATGTGTGTAACAAATTCCTCCAACTTTTAGCATAGTAAACAAGAAAACATAATTCACTCATTTTCTGTGGGTCAGGCATTTGGGAAGTGCCCAGTTGAGCAAAAGTGACCCAAAATGTTAGTAGAATAGGAGAAGCCAAACTGACCTTATATGTCATTTAGACCAACCTTCTTATTTGATAGGGAAATGTATGCAGAGAGTTTGAATGATTACCTGTGCTGGTGCAGCTATTTTCAGAGGTGTTTGGAGCACAGGGCTCTGTTCCTCACATCTGCTGTTGGGTGATGTGAGTGTGATGTCAGTGCTATAATGTTTGTGTGGAGGTATGAGGTCATGAGAACTAACATGCATAGTCAGTCATTTGGGTGTTAGTTTGTGGGAAACCTGGCCGATTCAGTTTGGTTGTGTAACTTCTGTCTGTGAAGGTCAGTGAAATGAACACAATGATTAAAAACACTTTTTTCCATTCCTGAGTTTTAACAAACTTACTGTAGTGGGGGTACATTGTGACTTTTGCCAAAGTTCTTATAATATGCCATAGTTGAATTCATCCCTCCACATTCTCCTTTATTCTCTCTCACCGTATTCCTGGAATAGTTTCATCACGTCTCGTTTTTCCATTTTCATACATGAGTATATAATATTTATACCATATCCTACACCCTTTCCTTATATCCTCACCCCTCCCACAAGTAACAACTCCCTATACAGGACCTATTTTCCATTTCTGTTACCAAAAATCCCTTTTTGTGTTTATTTTGTTTTAGTGTGGGGAGCAGAACTGGGGCTTGAACTCAGGGACTCTACCTTGAGGCAGTTCACCAGCCGTTTTTTTGTGATAGGTGTTTCTGAGACAGGGTCTTGCAAACTATTTGCCCAAGCTGTGTTTGAACCAAAATCTTCCTTATCTCTCCCTTCTGAGTCACAGGGACTGCGGGTGTGAGCCACTGGTGACCCGCACGTTTTTGTTTGTTTAATTAAGATAGCTATTCGGGATGTTTCATTGTGACATTTGCTCATACATATATAGCTCTATGCATATATATATATGTACACGTTATAACACAAATTGGGTCATTCCCTCTATTTTTTGCTTTTCTACTTTATTCTCCTTCTTATGGTAGTTTCAAAAGTTTTTAAAATTCTGCATTCCTCTACAGAAAGTACAACAACCATATTGACCTGGTTAACCTCCTCCTTTTACCCTCTCTCTCTCATAAATGAGCTCCCCTTAGACCTGTTGTTCATACTACTGCTTGTATGTGTGTCAGGTCTCTAGTGCATGTGTGAGAAAAAACATGTGGCCTTTGGTTTCCCCAACCTGACTAATTTAACTTAAGGTGATGTTCTCTAGTTCCATCCATTTACCTGCAAACAACAAAATTTCATGCATATTTAAGGCTGAATAAAATTCCATTGTGTGTAAATGCCACAGTTTTGGATCCATGTATCAGTTGTGAGGCATCTTGGCTGTTTACATATGTTAGCTGTTGTGAGTAATGCTGCAGTAAACATGGATGTGCAGGTGTCTGTCTTGTTACCTGGCTTGCATTCATTCAGGTATATCCCTATGAATGATAATGCTGGATCACACAGCAATTCTACTTTGAGTTTCGAGAAGCCTCCATATTGTTTTCCACAGTTGTTGTACTAATTTGCATTCCCACTAACTGCATATGAGGGTTCCTTTTTTTTAGACATCCTTGAAAACATTAGTTGTTTGTATTCTTGATAGCCATTACAATGGGAGTGGTTTGGAATCTTGGTATGGTTTTCATTTTTGTTTTCTTTCTGACGAGCGATGGTGAGCATTTCTTTATGTAGTTGTAGGTCCTTTGGACTTCTGCCTTGGAACAAGCTCTGTTAAGTTCATTTGTGTATTTCTTCATTGGGTCACTGATTTTTACGGGAATTTAGTTTTTGAGTATATTCTCGGTATTAATTTCAGTCAGATGTATACCTGGCAAAGATTTCCCCATTCTGGAGCCTTGGTTTCTGCTTCTATTCCTCACCACGTCATCTCAAGGTGTGGTTCTAGTGGACTGGCAAGGGAGGAAAAGGTTCCATGGAGGCACAGCACAGACACCTGTTGATCTGATATAAATTCTTCTCTGGTCTGCAGAGTACATCAAAGCACAGGCAGTGAAGGTTGGAAGGAATTCACCTCATTCACCGGTGTTTCCAGGTGTTCATAAGTATGGGTTCTGCTGAAAGGTACTTTTTTTTGATGAAAGCCCAGAAATTGACTTCCACAAAGTAGTTAATATTCATGGGTCACATTCATTGTGTGGGTGTGTTTGTGTGTGGGGCCGCATGTGTGGTTGAAAATAGTTCCTGGATCATTGTCCGTGGATGCTGTGTTCCTAATAATGCCAGTCAGGAATGCTCCTTCGGAAGGCAGTAATTTTGGGTTTTTCTCTGTGTTGTTACTCCCTAGGTAAACTGTAATCAATTCACTGAGGAGGAAAGATTCAGGGATCCTTGAATATGTGCAGGGTATGTGAGGCTATCGTGATGCATATATGTATGTGCCTCGTTACCCTGCTAGAAGTGATTTGAGTTCAAGTGATGGCTTTGGACACTGACTCTCGATTAGCCTTTAGTTGTTCCTTGGCATAATGGTGGTAGTATGTCTTCCTTCCAAGGACAATGTTGGAACTGATGTCACTTCTTGGGTTTTTCTAAGTTTGATCCTTCCTAAAGTGCTTAAAGTGTCGCCTCAGTAGGGTAACGCCAGGATTTCAGCCTTTGCAGATAACATTCGACTTGCGTTGAATAGAGGCCAGGTTCCTGGGTGTCTGTGTCTACCTTTCTGTGTGCCTTTCTTGTGTGTATGTGTCTGTCTTTGTCTGTGTGCTTAATATTTCTCATTTGTTCATGTATTAATTTCTTTGCTATTTGTCATAAATTCTCATATTACCAATTGTTTCACACTCTTTGAGTGTATCCGCTGCTTAGGCATGCAGAAGTGTCTTTGAATCAAAATCTATCATTAACGTTGAGGAAATAGACGGAACGAACAAGGCTGGGTGATGTTCTATGACTTCTGGTCTTGCACAAAGTTGTAATTAACTCCATAGAATGTAAGAAATTCACATACAAGATAAATATTAGTATGTCACTCATTCTCTGTGTGTGAGTGTGTGTGGGATGTTTGTTGTTTAGTTTCCCAACACTGGTTGGTAGAATATAGGTTCCTTCCCCAAGTCACTTGAGGAACAGCCTTGTGTGGCACTGACTTTATGTCTTGGGTTCCATGAATGAAAGGTGAACTGTGATGTCCCTCAGAGAACCATTGCAGATTTGAATGTCCTTCCTGAGAGTTTCATGTTTATTCCATAGGTTGTGGTGTTCCTGAAATCTGCCATTCTTCCGAGAGGTGGTAAGCATTTCAGTCACTAGAGAACCCTAAGCATTCCTTGGCTATAGCGTGTGTGTGCCTGTGTACTTCTCAGATCAAAGTGAAGTAATTTCTGTGTCGTTAGGAAGTGAATTCTTGTGGTCACCTTGAGGCTCTTGGCAGCCAGTGTGTGCTTTTGCGTGTTTTGTTCAAGTGAGGAACACTGTAGGCTGGAAGACAGCCCCAGGCCCTCACTCTGTGATATTTTGGGTCAGTTAAGGGAATACCCTCCCAGATGATGGGAGATGTAGTTCTGAGAAGGAAGTTGCCTCATCCAAGGTTCAGGGAGTTTTCCTGGCTTATTTACCTTCAAAGGGCTTGAGGTGTTTGTGTACTCACCAGGTGAAAGCCTTCCTGTCCTCCAAAGTGTGGGGTCCAGATTGGGAGTAGTTTGGAAGAAGTCAGAAATGTCATGCCAGTTGAACCTTGAATGATCTGAGGAGGGAACGTGGAGGAGAAAAGCAATTCCCAGATCACAAGTTCTTGCCAGGAAACTGCCACACAAATGGCTGGAGACTGAAGGGAGAGGGGCCATAGAGGCAGTGCTTACGTGGTCTGACCAATCAGGACAGACTTGGTTGTGATGTCACAGTGGGATCCCAGCCACTGCAACATACACATTCCCGAGGCAGCTCCTGCCTGGCCTCTTGCTATGGTAGCGCAGCCAGCCAAGCATGGAGAAGCTGGAGGTAGGTGCCACTGTCTCGTGTGGAAGACTTCTCTTTTATTTGGGTCCTCGATATACGGGGCACACGTGGCCTGAGCACACGGGTGACCTGAGCATCCTAGGATCGGGTGATACCATTCCTCAGTAGAGATCTTCATAAACTTTTTTGGTTTTGGTGGAACTGTTGGGACTGGTAATACTGGCGTTGAAACTCAATGCTTTACACTTGCAAAGCAGTTGCTCTACCCTTTTAGCAACACCTCCTGTCAAACTTCCATAAATCTTTAGATTAAAGAAGTACAGTGAACCCCGAAAAGAATAAACAGAGCCAAACCATCCAACACCAATCACTATATTGTTTAGGAATGGATCGGTATGTGATAAAAAACCCATAGTAATGTACCAGAAATTTGGGCTGTTTGCCCGTGACGTATACCTGCATTTCTCTCACCTCAGCAGGTAGAAACAGGAGGATCGCAGTTCAAACCAGCTCTTGCAAATATTTTCCACAAGCCTCTGTTGAAAATACTCAACGCACAGAAGGTGTGCTGGAGTGGTATGGTTTTTCTTTTTTGAAATATTGTTTATTGAGTACTGTTGTACTGGGTATATGTTGTTACATTTACAAAAGTTTTTTACACTATGTCATAGTTAAAATCATCCCTTCCATCATTTTCCTTTATTATCTCCCTCCCTATTCCTGGAATAGTTTCACAGGTCTCATGTTTCCATTTTCATACATGAGTACACAATATTTCCATCCTATTCACCCTCACAACCATTTACTAATAATCCTCCCTGCTCCCAATGTAACTAACCGCGAGACAAGACCAGGTTTACTTTCTTGTGTTGTGTTTTTTATTAGTTTATATGTTTGTGTTTGGTGGGACTGGGTCTGTTTTCTTCTTTTGAAAAAAAATGATATTTTTTTGTTTAAGATGGGTCTATAGGGAGTTTCACTGTGACATTTCCATGTACATACGTCTTATGATCCTAATTGTTTCATCCCTTCCTGTTGTCCTTTTTACTTTATTCCCCTTCCATTTTTGATGTATAGAAAATACATCAACCGACCGTATTCACATTCTTAACTTCGTTCTTTGAAATGTTCTCCCTCCCATTAGGGACTCCCCGTCAGATTGAGTTGTTTTTCATAGCACTCTTTGTATATTTATTGGGCCTATATTCTACATCTGAGAGAAAACATGCAGTGTTTGGTTTCAGAACCTGGCTAATTTCACTTAAGATAATCTCCATTGCCATCCATTTCTCTGCAAAGGATAAAATCTCATTCTTTATTGTGGCTGAATCAAATTCCATTGAAAATTCTTGTTTTTCTAATTTACAGATAAAAAGAAAGTTATGCAGTGACACAGATTATCAGGAAATTACCACATGGTTTCTGTTCCACTGGAATTTCAGATTCCACAAACTCAGGTGAGTTAAGGAGCATGTTTGATCAGAGATCTTTCTCTGTGAGATAAACAACTCCCATACCCCCGCTTCTAGCAGTGACTGAGTTGAGGACGAGTTCATGAGCCCTGGGTCCCTTAGCATGTATGTATCATTGAAGCATTGTTTGTCAGCACCCCAGCAAATGCACTGGTAGGATTTTTGCAGAGGCCATAGATGCTTTATTGCAGGGCAGATGTCAAGATGCCCCTGGGCTTTCAGTGTAAGCCCCTGAGTTTATGGAGGCCTCTTGGATGCCACCAGTAGTTAGCAGATGGGCCTGTCATCTTCCATGTGTTAGTTACCTATATGTGTGTAACAAATTCCTCCAACTTTTAGCATAGTAAACAAGAAAACATAATTCACTCATTTTCTGTGGGTCAGGCATTTGGGAAGTGCCCAGTTGAGCAAAAGTGACCCAAAATGTTAGTAGAATAGGAGAAGCCAAACTGACCTTATATGTCATTTAGACCAACCTTCTTATTTGATAGGGAAATGTATGCAGAGAGTTTGAATGATTACCTGTGCTGGTGCAGCTATTTTCAGAGGTGTTTGGAGCACAGGGCTCTGTTCCTCACATCTGCTGTTGGGTGATGTGAGTGTGATGTCAGTGCTATAATGTTTGTGTGGAGGTATGAGGTCATGAGAACTAACATGCATAGTCAGTCATTTGGGTGTTAGTTTGTGGGAAACCTGGCCGATTCAGTTTGGTTGTGTAACTTCTGTCTGTGAAGGTCAGTGAAATGAACACAATGATTAAAAACACTTTTTTCCATTCCTGAGTTTTAACAAACTTACTGTAGTGGGGGTACATTGTGACTTTTGCCAAAGTTCTTATAATATGCCATAGTTGAATTCATCCCTCCACATTCTCCTTTATTCTCTCTCACCGTATTCCTGGAATAGTTTCATCACGTCTCGTTTTTCCATTTTCATACATGAGTATATAATATTTATACCATATCCTACACCCTTTCCTTATATCCTCACCCCTCCCACAAGTAACAACTCCCTATACAGGACCTATTTTCCATTTCTGTTACCAAAAATCCCTTTTTGTGTTTATTTTGTTTTAGTGTGGGGAGCAGAACTGGGGCTTGAACTCAGGGACTCTACCTTGAGGCAGTTCACCAGCCGTTTTTTTGTGATAGGTGTTTCTGAGACAGGGTCTTGCAAACTATTTGCCCAAGCTGTGTTTGAACCAAAATCTTCCTTATCTCTCCCTTCTGAGTCACAGGGACTGCGGGTGTGAGCCACTGGTGACCCGCACGTTTTTGTTTGTTTAATTAAGATAGCTATTCGGGATGTTTCATTGTGACATTTGCTCATACATATATAGCTCTATGCATATATATATATATGTACACGTTATAACACAAATTGGGTCATTCCCTCTATTTTTTGCTTTTCTACTTTATTCTCCTTATGGTAGTTTCAAAAGTTTTTAAAATTCTGCATTCCTCTACAGAAAGTACAACAACCATATTGACCTGGTTAACCTCCTCCTTTTACCCTCTCTCTCTCATAAATGAGCTCCCCTTAGACCTGTTGTTCATACTACTGCTTGTATGTGTGTCAGGTCTCTAGTGCATGTGTGAGAAAAAACATGTGGCCTTTGGTTTCCCCAACCTGACTAATTTAACTTAAGGTGATGTTCTCTAGTTCCATCCATTTACCTGCAAACAACAAAATTTCATGCATATTTAAGGCTGAATAAAATTCCATTGTGTGTAAATGCCACAGTTTTGGATCCATGTATCAGTTGTGAGGCATCTTGGCTGTTTACATATGTTAGCTGTTGTGAGTAATGCTGCAGTAAACATGGATGTGCAGGTGTCTGTCTTGTTACCTGGCTTGCATTCATTCAGGTATATCCCTATGAATGATAATGCTGGATCACACAGCAATTCTACTTTGAGTTTCGAGAAGCCTCCATATTGTTTTCCACAGTTGTTGTACTAATTTGCATTCCCACTAACTGCATATGAGGGTTCCTCTTTTTTAGACATCCTTGAAAACATTAGTTGTTTGTATTCTTGATAGCCATTACAATGGGAGTGGTTTGGAATCTTGGTATGGTTTTCATTTTTGTTTTCTTTCTGACGAGCGATGGTGAGCATTTCTTTATGTAGTTGTAGGTCCTTTGGACTTCTGCCTTGGAACAAGCTCTGTTAAGTTCATTTGTGTATTTCTTCATTGGGTCACTGATTTTTACGGGAATTTAGTTTTTGAGTATATTCTCGGTATTAATTTCAGTCAGATGTATACCTGGCAAAGATTTCCCCATTCTGGAGCCTTGGTTTCTGCTTCTATTCCTCACCACGTCATCTCAAGGTGTGGTTCTAGTGGACTGGCAAGGGAGGAAAAGGTTCCATGGAGGCACAGCACAGACACCTGTTGATCTGATATAAATTCTTCTCTGGTCTGCAGAGTACATCAAAGCACAGGCAGTGAAGGTTGGAAGGAATTCACCTCATTCACCGGTGTTTCCAGGTGTTCATAAGTATGGGTTCTGCTGAAAGGTACTTTTTTTTGATGAAAGCCCAGAAATTGACTTCCACAAAGTAGTTAATATTCATGGGTCACATTCATTGTGTGGGTGTGTTTGTGTGTGGGGCCGCATGTGTGGTTGAAAATAGTTCCTGGATCATTGTCCGTGGATGCTGTGTTCCTAATAATGCCAGTCAGGAATGCTCCTTCGGAAGGCAGTAATTTTGGGTTTTTCTCTGTGTTGTTACTCCCTAGGTAAACTGTAATCAATTCACTGAGGAGGAAAGATTCAGGGATCCTTGAATATGTGCAGGGTATGTGAGGCTATCGTGATGCATATATGTATGTGCCTCGTTACCCTGCTAGAAGTGATTTGAGTTCAAGTGATGGCTTTGGACACTGACTCTCGATTAGCCTTTAGTTGTTCCTTGGCATAATGGTGGTAGTATGTCTTCCTTCCAAGGACAATGTTGGAACTGATGTCACTTCTTGGGTTTTTCTAAGTTTGATCCTTCCTAAAGTGCTTAAAGTGTCGCCTCAGTAGGGTAACGCCAGGATTTCAGCCTTTGCAGATAACATTCGACTTGCGTTGAATAGAGGCCAGGTTCCTGGGTGTCTGTGTCTACCTTTCTGTGTGCCTTTCTTGTGTGTATGTGTCTGTCTTTGTCTGTGTGCTTAATATTTCTCATTTGTTCATGTATTAATTTCTTTGCTATTTGTCATAAATTCTCATATTACCAATTGTTTCACACTCTTTGAGTGTATCCCCTGCTTAGGCATGCAGAAGTGTCTTTGAATCAAAATCTATCATTAACGTTGAGGAAATAGACGGAACGAACAAGGCTGGGTGATGTTCTATGACTTCTGGTCTTGCACAAAGTTGTAATTAACTCCATAGAATGTAAGAAATTCACATACAAGATAAATATTAGTATGTCACTCATTCTCTGTGTGTGAGTGTGTGTGGGATGTTTGTTGTTTAGTTTCCCAACACTGGTTGGTAGAATAGAGGTTCCTTCCCCAAGTCACTTGAGGAACAGCCTTGTGTGGCACTGACTTTATGTCTTGGGTTCCATGAATGAAAGGTGAACTGTGATGTCCCTCAGAGAACCATTGCAGATTTGAATGTCCTTCCTGAGAGTTTCATGTTTATTCCATAGGTTGTGGTGTTCCTGAAATCTGCCATTCTTCCGAGAGGTGGTAAGCATTTCAGTCACTAGAGAACCCTAAGCATTCCTTGGCTATAGCGTGTGTGTGCCTGTGTACTTCTCAGATCAAAGTGAAGTAATTTCTGTGTCGTTAGGAAGTGAATTCTTGTGGTCACCTTGAGGCTCTTGGCAGCCAGTGTGTGCTTTTGCGTGTTTTGTTCAAGTGAGGAACACTGTAGGCTGGAAGACAGCCCCAGGCCCTCACTCTGTGATATTTTGGGTCAGTTAAGGGAATACCCTCCCAGATGATGGGAGATGTAGTTCTGAGAAGGAAGTTGCCTCATCCAAGGTTCAGGGAGTTTTCCTGGCTTATTTACCTTCAAAGGGCTTGAGGTGTTTGTGTACTCACCAGGTGAAAGCCTTCCTGTCCTCCAAAGTGTGGGGTCCAGATTGGGAGTAGTTTGGAAGAAGTCAGAAATGTCATGCCAGTTGAACCTTGAATGATCTGAGGAGGGAACGTGGAGGAGAAAAGCAATTCCCAGATCACAAGTTCTTGCCAGGAAACTGCCACACAAATGGCTGGAGACTGAAGGGAGAGGGGCCATAGAGGCAGTGCTTACGTGGTCTGACCAATCAGGACAGACTTGGTTGTGATGTCACAGTGGGATCCCAGCCACTGCAACATACACATTCCCGAGGCAGCTCCTGCCTGGCCTCTTGCTATGGTAGCGCAGCCAGCCAAGCATGGAGAAGCTGGAGGTAGGTGCCACTGTCTCGTGTGGAAGACTTCTCTTTTATTTGGGTCCTCGATATACGGGGCACACGTGGCCTGAGCACACGGGTGACCTGAGCATCCTAGGATCGGGTGATACCATTCCTCAGTAGAGATCTTCATAAACTTTTTTGGTTTTGGTGGAACTGTTGGGACTGGTAATACTGGCGTTGAAACTCAATGCTTTACACTTGCAAAGCAGTTGCTCTACCCTTTTAGCAACACCTCCTGTCAAACTTCCATAAATCTTTAGATTAAAGAAGTACAGTGAACCCCGAAAAGAATAAACAGAGCCAAACCATCCAACACCAATCACTATATTGTTTAGGAATGGATCGGTATGTGATAAAAAACCCATAGTAATGTACCAGAAATTTGGGCTGTTTGCCCGTGACGTATACCTGCATTTCTCTCACCTCAGCAGGTAGAAACAGGAGGATCGCAGTTCAAACCAGCTCTTGCAAATATTTTCCACAAGCCTCTGTTGAAAATACTCAACGCACAGAAGGTGTGCTGGAGTGGTATGGTTTTTCTTTTTTGAAATATTGTTTATTGAGTACTGTTGTACTGGGTATATGTTGTTACATTTACAAAAGTTTTTTACACTATGTCATAGTTAAAATCATCCCTTCCATCATTTTCCTTTATTATCTCCCTCCCTATTCCTGGAATAGTTTCACAGGTCTCATGTTTCCATTTTCATACATGAGTACACAATATTTCCATCCTATTCACCCTCACAACCATTTACTAATAATCCTCCCTGCTCCCAATGTAACTAACCGCGAGACAAGACCAGGTTTACTTTCTTGTGTTGTGTTTTTTATTAGTTTATATGTTTGTGTTTGGTGGGACTGGGTCTGTTTTCTTCTTTTGAAAAAAAATGATATTTTTTTGTTTAAGATGGGTCTATAGGGAGTTTCACTGTGACATTTCCATGTACATACGTCTTATGATCCTAATTGTTTCATCCCTTCCTGTTGTCCTTTTTACTTTATTCCCCTTCCATTTTTGATGTATAGAAAATACATCAACCGACCGTATTCACATTCTTAACTTCGTTCTTTGAAATGTTCTCCCTCCCATTAGGGACTCCCCGTCAGATTGAGTTGTTTTTCATAGCACTCTTTGTATATTTATTGGGCCTATATTCTACATCTGAGAGAAAACATGCAGTGTTTGGTTTCAGAACCTGGCTAATTTCACTTAAGATAATCTCCATTGCCATCCATTTCTCTGCAAAGGATAAAATCTCATTCTTTATTGTGGCTGAATCAAATTCCATTGAAAATTCTTGTTTTTCTAATTTACAGATAAAAAGAAAGTTATGCAGTGACACAGATTATCAGGAAATTACCACATGGTTTCTGTTCCACTGGAATTTCAGATTCCACAAACTCAGGTGAGTTAAGGAGCATGTTTGATCAGAGATCTTTCTCTGTGAGATAAACAACTCCCATACCCCCGCTTCTAGCAGTGACTGAGTTGAGGACGAGTTCATGAGCCCTGGGTCCCTTAGCATGTATGTATCATTGAAGCATTGTTTGTCAGCACCCCAGCAAATGCACTGGTAGGATTTTTGCAGAGGCCATAGATGCTTTATTGCAGGGCAGATGTCAAGATGCCCCTGGGCTTTCAGTGTAAGCCCCTGAGTTTATGGAGGCCTCTTGGATGCCACCAGTAGTTAGCAGATGGGCCTGTCATCTTCCATGTGTTAGTTACCTATATGTGTGTAACAAATTCCTCCAACTTTTAGCATAGTAAACAAGAAAACATAATTCACTCATTTTCTGTGGGTCAGGCATTTGGGAAGTGCCCAGTTGAGCAAAAGTGACCCAAAATGTTAGTAGAATAGGAGAAGCCAAACTGACCTTATATGTCATTTAGACCAACCTTCTTATTTGATAGGGAAATGTATGCAGAGAGTTTGAATGATTACCTGTGCTGGTGCAGCTATTTTCAGAGGTGTTTGGAGCACAGGGCTCTGTTCCTCACATCTGCTGTTGGGTGATGTGAGTGTGATGTCAGTGCTATAATGTTTGTGTGGAGGTATGAGGTCATGAGAACTAACATGCATAGTCAGTCATTTGGGTGTTAGTTTGTGGGAAACCTGGCTGATTCAGTTTGGTTGTGTAACTTCTGTCTGTGAAGGTCAGTGAAATGAACACAATGATTAAAAACACTTTTTTCCATTCCTGAGTTTTAACAAACTTACTGTAGTGGGGGTACATTGTGACTTTTGCCAAAGTTCTTATAATATGCCATAGTTGAATTCATCCCTCCACATTCTCCTTTATTCTCTCTCACCGTATTCCTGGAATAGTTTCATCACGTCTCGTTTTTCCATTTTCATACATGAGTATATAATATTTATACCATATCCTACACCCTTTCCTTATATCCTCACCCCTCCCACAAGTAACAACTCCCTATACAGGACCTATTTTCCATTTCTGTTACCAAAAATCCCTTTTTGTGTTTATTTTGTTTTAGTGTGGGGAGCAGAACTGGGGCTTGAACTCAGGGACTCTACCTTGAGGCAGTTCACCAGCCGTTTTTTTGTGATAGGTGTTTCTGAGACAGGGTCTTGCAAACTATTTGCCCAAGCTGTGTTTGAACCAAGATCTTCCTTATCTCTCCCTTCTGAGTCACAGGGACTGCGGGTGTGAGCCACTGGTGACCCGCACGTTTTTGTTTGTTTAATTAAGATAGCTATTCGGGATGTTTCATTGTGACATTTGCTCATACATATATAGCTCTATGCATATATATATATGTACACGTTATAACACAAATTGGGTCATTCCCTCTATTTTTTGCTTTTCTACTTTATTCTCCTTCTTATGGTAGTTTCAAAAGTTTTTAAAATTCTGCATTCCTCTACAGAAAGTACAACAACCATATTGACCTGGTTAACCTCCTCCTTTTACCCTCTCTCTCTCATAAATGAGCTCCCCTTAGACCTGTTGTTCATACTACTGCTTGTATGTGTGTCAGGTCTCTAGTGCATGTGTGAGAAAAAACATGTGGCCTTTGGTTTCCCCAACCTGACTAATTTAACTTAAGGTGATGTTCTCTAGTTCCATCCATTTACCTGCAAACAACAAAATTTCATGCATATTTAAGGCTGAATAAAATTCCATTGTGTGTAAATGCCACAGTTTTGGATCCATGTATCAGTTGTGAGGCATCTTGGCTGTTTACATATGTTAGCTGTTGTGAGTAATGCTGCAGTAAACATGGATGTGCAGGTGTCTGTCTTGTTACCTGGCTTGCATTCATTCAGGTATATCCCTATGAATGATAATGCTGGATCACACAGCAATTCTACTTTGAGTTTCGAGAAGCCTCCATATTGTTTTCCACAGTTGTTGTACTAATTTGCATTCCCACTAACTGCATATGAGGGTTCCTTTTTTTTAGACATCCTTGAAAACATTAGTTGTTTGTATTCTTGATAGCCATTACAATGGGAGTGGTTTGGAATCTTGGTATGGTTTTCATTTTTGTTTTCTTTCTGACGAGCGATGGTGAGCATTTCTTTATGTAGTTGTAGGTCCTTTGGACTTCTGCCTTGGAACAAGCTCTGTTAAGTTCATTTGTGTATTGCTTCATTGGGTCACTGATTTTTACGGGAATTTAGTTTTTGAGTATATTCTCGGTATTAATTTCAGTCAGATGTATACCTGGCAAAGATTTCCCCATTCTGGAGCCTTGGTTTCTGCTTCTATTCCTCACCACGTCATCTCAAGGTGTGGTTCTAGTGGACTGGCAAGGGAGGAAAAGGTTCCATGGAGGCACAGCACAGACACCTGTTGATCTGATATAAATTCTTCTCTGGTCTGCAGAGTACATCAAAGCACAGGCAGTGAAGGTTGGAAGGAATTCACCTCATTCACCGGTGTTTCCAGGTGTTCATAAGTATGGGTTCTGCTGAAAGGTACTTTTTTTTGATGAAAGCCCAGAAATTGACTTCCACAAAGTAGTTAATATTCATGGGTCACATTCATTGTGTGGGTGTGTTTGTGTGTGGGGCCGCATGTGTGGTTGAAAATAGTTCCTGGATCATTGTCCGTGGATGCTGTGTTCCTAATAATGCCAGTCAGGAATGCTCCTTCGGAAGGCAGTAATTTTGGGTTTTTCTCTGTGTTGTTACTCCCTAGGTAAACTGTAATCAATTCACTGAGGAGGAAAGATTCAGGGATCCTTGAATATGTGCAGGGTATGTGAGGCTATCGTGATGCATATATGTATGTGCCTCGTTACCCTGCTAGAAGTGATTTGAGTTCAAGTGATGGCTTTGGACACTGACTCTCGATTAGCCTTTAGTTGTTCCTTGGCATAATGGTGGTAGTATGTCTTCCTTCCAAGGACAATGTTGGAACTGATGTCACTTCTTGGGTTTTTCTAAGTTTGATCCTTCCTAAAGTGCTTAAAGTGTCGCCTCAGTAGGGTAACGCCAGGATTTCAGCCTTTGCAGATAACATTCGACTTGCGTTGAATAGAGGCCAGGTTCCTGGGTGTCTGTGTCTACCTTTCTGTGTGCCTTTCTTGTGTGTATGTGTCTGTCTTTGTCTGTGTGCTTAATATTTCTCATTTGTTCATGTATTAATTTCTTTGCTATTTGTCATAAATTCTCATATTACCAATTGTTTCACACTCTTTGAGTGTATCCGCTGCTTAGGCATGCAGAAGTGTCTTTGAATCAAAATCTATCATTAACGTTGAGGAAATAGACGGAACGAACAAGGCTGGGTGATGTCCTATGACTTCTGGTCTTGCACAAAGTTGTAATTAACTCCATAGAATGTAAGAAATTCACATACAAGATAAATATTAGTATGTCACTCATTCTCTGTGTGTGAGTGTGTGTGGGATGTTTGTTGTTTAGTTTCCCAACACTGGTTGGTAGAATATAGGTTCCTTCCCCAAGTCACTTGAGGAACAGCCTTGTGTGGCACTGACTTTATGTCTTGGGTTCCATGAATGAAAGGTGAACTGTGATGTCCCTCAGAGAACCATTGCAGATTTGAATGTCCTTCCTGAGAGTTTCATGTTTATTCCATAGGTTGTGGTGTTCCTGAAATCTGCCATTCTTCCGAGAGGTGGTAAGCATTTCAGTCACTAGAGAACCCTAAGCATTCCTTGGCTATAGCGTGTGTGTGCCTGTGTACTTCTCAGATCAAAGTGAAGTAATTTCTGTGTCGTTAGGAAGTGAATTCTTGTGGTCACCTTGAGGCTCTTGGCAGCCAGTGTGTGCTTTTGCGTGTTTTGTTCAAGTGAGGAACACTGTAGGCTGGAAGACAGCCCCAGGCCCTCACTCTGTGATATTTTGGGTCAGTTAAGGGAATACCCTCCCAGATGATGGGAGATGTAGTTCTGAGAAGGAAGTTGCCTCATCCAAGGTTCAGGGAGTTTTCCTGGCTTATTTACCTTCAAAGGGCTTGAGGTGTTTGTGTACTCACCAGGTGAAAGCCTTCCTGTCCTCCAAAGTGTGGGGTCCAGATTGGGAGTAGTTTGGAAGAAGTCAGAAATGTCATGCCAGTTGAACCTTGAATGATCTGAGGAGGGAACGTGGAGGAGAAAAGCAATTCCCAGATCACAAGTTCTTGCCAGGAAACTGCCACACAAATGGCTGGAGACTGAAGGGCGAGGGGCCATAGAGGCAGTGCTTACGTGGTCTGACCAATCAGGACAGACTTGGTTGTGATGTCACAGTGGGATCCCAGCCACTGCAACATACACATTCCCGAGGCAGCTCCTGCCTGGCCTCTTGCTATGGTAGCGCAGCCAGCCAAGCATGGAGAAGCTGGAGGTAGGTGCCACTGTCTCGTGTGGAAGACTTCTCTTTTATTTGGGTCCTCGATATACGGGGCACACGTGGCCTGAGCACACGGGTGACCTGAGCATCCTAGGATCGGGTGATACCATTCCTCAGTAGAGATCTTCATAAACTTTTTTGGTTTTGGTGGAACTGTTGGGACTGGTAATACTGGCGTTGAAACTCAATGCTTTACACTTGCAAAGCAGTTGCTCTACCCTTTTAGCAACACCTCCTGTCAAACTTCCATAAATCTTTAGATTAAAGAAGTACAGTGAACCCCGAAAAGAATAAACAGAGCCAAACCATCCAACACCAATCACTATATTGTTTAGGAATGGATCGGTATGTGATAAAAAACCCATAGTAATGTACCAGAAATTTGGGCTGTTTGCCCGTGACGTATACCTGCATTTCTCTCACCTCAGCAGGTAGAAACAGGAGGATCGCAGTTCAAACCAGCTCTTGCAAATATTTTCCACAAGCCTCTGTTGAAAATACTCAACGCACAGAAGGTGTGCTGGAGTGGTATGGTTTTTCTTTTTTGAAATATTGTTTATTGAGTACTGTTGTACTGGGTATATGTTGTTACATTTACAAAAGTTTTTTACACTATGTCATAGTTAAAATCATCCCTTCCATCATTTTCCTTTATTATCTCCCTCCCTATTCCTGGAATAGTTTCACAGGTCTCATGTTTCCATTTTCATACATGAGTACACAATATTTCCATCCTATTCACCCTCACAACCATTTACTAATAATCCTCCCTGCTCCCAATGTAACTAACCGCGAGACAAGACCAGGTTTACTTTCTTGTGTTGTGTTTTTTATTAGTTTATATGTTTGTGTTTGGTGGGACTGGGTCTGTTTTCTTCTTTTGAAAAAAAATGATATTTTTTTGTTTAAGATGGGTCTATAGGGAGTTTCACTGTGACATTTCCATGTACATACGTCTTATGATCCTAATTGTTTCATCCCTTCCTGTTGTCCTTTTTACTTTATTCCCCTTCCATTTTTGATGTATAGAAAATACATCAACCGACCGTATTCACATTCTTAACTTCGTTCTTTGAAATGTTCTCCCTCCCATTAGGGACTCCCCGTCAGATTGAGTTGTTTTTCATAGCACTCTTTGTATATTTATTGGGCCTATATTCTACATCTGAGAGAAAACATGCAGTGTTTGGTTTCAGAACCTGGCTAATTTCACTTAAGATAATCTCCATTGCCATCCATTTCTCTGCAAAGGATAAAATCTCATTCTTTATTGTGGCTGAATCAAATTCCATTGAAAATTCTTGTTTTTCTAATTTACAGATAAAAAGAAAGTTATGCAGTGACACAGATTATCAGGAAATTACCACATGGTTTCTGTTCCACTGGAATTTCAGATTCCACAAACTCAGGTGAGTTAAGGAGCATGTTTGATCAGAGATCTTTCTCTGTGAGATAAACAACTCCCATACCCCCGCTTCTAGCAGTGACTGAGTTGAGGACGAGTTCATGAGCCCTGGGTCCCTTAGCATGTATGTATCATTGAAGCATTGTTTGTCAGCACCCCAGCAAATGCACTGGTAGGATTTTTGCAGAGGCCATAGATGCTTTATTGCAGGGCAGATGTCAAGATGCCCCTGGGCTTTCAGTGTAAGCCCCTGAGTTTATGGAGGCCTCTTGGATGCCACCAGTAGTTAGCAGATGGGCCTGTCATCTTCCATGTGTTAGTTACCTATATGTGTGTAACAAATTCCTCCAACTTTTAGCATAGTAAACAAGAAAACATAATTCACTCATTTTCTGTGGGTCAGGCATTTGGGAAGTGCCCAGTTGAGCAAAAGTGACCCAAAATGTTAGTAGAATAGGAGAAGCCAAACTGACCTTATATGTCATTTAGACCAACCTTCTTATTTGATAGGGAAATGTATGCAGAGAGTTTGAATGATTACCTGTGCTGGTGCAGCTATTTTCAGAGGTGTTTGGAGCACAGGGCTCTGTTCCTCACATCTGCTGTTGGGTGATGTGAGTGTGATGTCAGTGCTATAATGTTTGTGTGGAGGTATGAGGTCATGAGAACTAACATGCATAGTCAGTCATTTGGGTGTTAGTTTGTGGGAAACCTGGCCGATTCAGTTTGGTTGTGTAACTTCTGTCTGTGAAGGTCAGTGAAATGAACACAATGATTAAAAACACTTTTTTCCATTCCTGAGTTTTAACAAACTTACTGTAGTGGGGGTACATTGTGACTTTTGCCAAAGTTCTTATAATATGCCATAGTTGAATTCATCCCTCCACATTCTCCTTTATTCTCTCTCACCGTATTCCTGGAATAGTTTCATCACGTCTCGTTTTTCCATTTTCATACATGAGTATATAATATTTATACCATATCCTACACCCTTTCCTTATATCCTCACCCCTCCCACAAGTAACAACTCCCTATACAGGACCTATTTTCCATTTCTGTTACCAAAAATCCCTTTTTGTGTTTATTTTGTTTTAGTGTGGGGAGCAGAACTGGGGCTTGAACTCAGGGACTCTACCTTGAGGCAGTTCACCAGCCGTTTTTTTGTGATAGGTGTTTCTGAGACAGGGTCTTGCAAACTATTTGCCCAAGCTGTGTTTGAACCAAGATCTTCCTTATCTCTCCCTTCTGAGTCACAGGGACTGCGGGTGTGAGCCACTGGTGACCCGCACGTTTTTGTTTGTTTAATTAAGATAGCTATTCGGGATGTTTCATTGTGACATTTGCTCATACATATATAGCTCTATGCATATATATATATATGTACACGTTATAACACAAATTGGGTCATTCCCTCTATTTTTTGCTTTTCTACTTTATTCTCCTTCTTATGGTAGTTTCAAAAGTTTTTAAAATTCTGCATTCCTCTACAGAAAGTACAACAACCATATTGACCTGGTTAACCTCCTCCTTTTACCCTCTCTCTCTCATAAATGAGCTCCCCTTAGACCTGTTGTTCATACTACTGCTTGTATGTGTGTCAGGTCTCTAGTGCATGTGTGAGAAAAAACATGTGGCCTTTGGTTTCCCCAACCTGACTAATTTAACTTAAGGTGATGTTCTCTAGTTCCATCCATTTACCTGCAAACAACAAAATTTCATGCATATTTAAGGCTGAATAAAATTCCATTGTGTGTAAATGCCACAGTTTTGGATCCATGTATCAGTTGTGAGGCATCTTGGCTGTTTACATATGTTAGCTGTTGTGAGTAATGCTGCAGTAAACATGGATGTGCAGGTGTCTGTCTTGTTACCTGGCTTGCATTCATTCAGGTATATCCCTATGAATGATAATGCTGGATCACACAGCAATTCTACTTTGAGTTTCGAGAAGCCTCCATATTGTTTTCCACAGTTGTTGTACTAATTTGCATTCCCACTAACTGCATATGAGGGTTCCTCTTTTTTAGACATCCTTGAAAACATTAGTTGTTTGTATTCTTGATAGCCATTACAATGGGAGTGGTTTGGAATCTTGGTATGGTTTTCATTTTTGTTTTCTTTCTGACGAGCGATGGTGAGCATTTCTTTATGTAGTTGTAGGTCCTTTGGACTTCTGCCTTGGAACAAGCTCTGTTAAGTTCATTTGTGTATTTCTTCATTGGGTCACTGATTTTTACGGGAATTTAGTTTTTGAGTATATTCTCGGTATTAATTTCAGTCAGATGTATACCTGGCAAAGATTTCCCCATTCTGGAGCCTTGGTTTCTGCTTCTATTCCTCACCACGTCATCTCAAGGTGTGGTTCTAGTGGACTGGCAAGGGAGGAAAAGGTTCCATGGAGGCACAGCACAGACACCTGTTGATCTGATATAAATTCTTCTCTGGTCTGCAGAGTACATCAAAGCACAGGCAGTGAAGGTTGGAAGGAATTCACCTCATTCACCGGTGTTTCCAGGTGTTCATAAGTATGGGTTCTGCTGAAAGGTACTTTTTTTTGATGAAAGCCCAGAAATTGACTTCCACAAAGTAGTTAATATTCATGGGTCACATTCATTGTGTGGGTGTGTTTGTGTGTGGGGCCGCATGTGTGGTTGAAAATAGTTCCTGGATCATTGTCCGTGGATGCTGTGTTCCTAATAATGCCAGTCAGGAATGCTCCTTCGGAAGGCAGTAATTTTGGGTTTTTCTCTGTGTTGTTACTCCCTAGGTAAACTGTAATCAATTCACTGAGGAGGAAAGATTCAGGGATCCTTGAATATGTGCAGGGTATGTGAGGCTATCGTGATGCATATATGTATGTGCCTCGTTACCCTGCTAGAAGTGATTTGAGTTCAAGTGATGGCTTTGGACACTGACTCTCGATTAGCCTTTAGTTGTTCCTTGGCATAATGGTGGTAGTATGTCTTCCTTCCAAGGACAATGTTGGAACTGATGTCACTTCTTGGGTTTTTCTAAGTTTGATCCTTCCTAAAGTGCTTAAAGTGTCGCCTCAGTAGGGTAACGCCAGGATTTCAGCCTTTGCAGATAACATTCGACTTGCGTTGAATAGAGGCCAGGTTCCTGGGTGTCTGTGTCTACCTTTCTGTGTGCCTTTCTTGTGTGTATGTGTCTGTCTTTGTCTGTGTGCTTAATATTTCTCATTTGTTCATGTATTAATTTCTTTGCTATTTGTCATAAATTCTCATATTACCAATTGTTTCACACTCTTTGAGTGTATCCGCTGCTTAGGCATGCAGAAGTGTCTTTGAATCAAAATCTATCATTAACGTTGAGGAAATAGACGGAACGAACAAGGCTGGGTGATGTTCTATGACTTCTGGTCTTGCACAAAGTTGTAATTAACTCCATAGAATGTAAGAAATTCACATACAAGATAAATATTAGTATGTCACTCATTCTCTGTGTGTGAGTGTGTGTGGGATGTTTGTTGTTTAGTTTCCCAACACTGGTTGGTAGAATATAGGTTCCTTCCCCAAGTCACTTGAGGAACAGCCTTGTGTGGCACTGACTTTACGTCTTGGGTTCCATGAATGAAAGGTGAACTGTGATGTCCCTCAGAGAACCATTGCAGATTTGAATGTCCTTCCTGAGAGTTTCATGTTTATTCCATAGGTTGTGGTGTTCCTGAAATCTGCCATTCTTCCGAGAGGTGGTAAGCATTTCAGTCACTAGAGAACCCTAAGCATTCCTTGGCTATAGCGTGTGTGTGCCTGTGTACTTCTCAGATCAAAGTGAAGTAATTTCTGTGTCGTTAGGAAGTGAATTCTTGTGGTGACCTTGAGGCTCTTGGCAGCCAGTGTGTGCTTTTGCGTGTTTTGTTCAAGTGAGGAACACTGTAGGCTGGAAGACAGCCCCAGGCCCTCACTCTGTGATATTTTGGGTCAGTTAAGGGAATACCCTCCCAGATGATGGGAGATGTAGTTCTGAGAAGGAAGTTGCCTCATCCAAGGTTCAGGGAGTTTTCCTGGCTTATTTACCTTCAAAGGGCTTGAGGTGTTTGTGTACTCACCAGGTGAAAGCCTTCCTGTCCTCCAAAGTGTGGGGTCCAGATTGGGAGTAGTTTGGAAGAAGTCAGAAATGTCATGCCAGTTGAACCTTGAATGATCTGAGGAGGGAACGTGGAGGAGAAAAGCAATTCCCAGATCACAAGTTCTTGCCAGGAAACTGCCACACAAATGGCTGGAGACTGAAGGGAGAGGGGCCATAGAGGCAGTGCTTACGTGGTCTGACCAATCAGGACAGACTTGGTTGTGATGTCACAGTGGGATCCCAGCCACTGCAACATACACATTCCCGAGGCAGCTCCTGCCTGGCCTCTTGCTATGGTAGCGCAGCCAGCCAAGCATGGAGAAGCTGGAGGTAGGTGCCACTGTCTCGTGTGGAAGACTTCTCTTTTATTTGGGTCCTCGATATACGGGGCACACGTGGCCTGAGCACACGGGTGACCTGAGCATCCTAGGATCGGGTGATACCATTCCTCAGTAGAGATCTTCATAAACTTTTTTGGTTTTGGTGGAACTGTTGGGACTGGTAATACTGGCGTTGAAACTCAATGCTTTACACTTGCAAAGCAGTTGCTCTACCCTTTTAGCAACACCTCCTGTCAAACTTCCATAAATCTTTAGATTAAAGAAGTACAGTGAACCCCGAAAAGAATAAACAGAGCCAAACCATCCAACACCAATCACTATATTGTTTAGGAATGGATCGGTATGTGATAAAAAACCCATAGTAATGTACCAGAAATTTGGGCTGTTTGCCCGTGACGTATACCTGCATTTCTCTCACCTCAGCAGGTAGAAACAGGAGGATCGCAGTTCAAACCAGCTCTTGCAAATATTTTCCACAAGCCTCTGTTGAAAATACTCAACGCACAGAAGGTGTGCTGGAGTGGTATGGTTTTTCTTTTTTGAAATATTGTTTATTGAGTACTGTTGTACTGGGTATATGTTGTTACATTTACAAAAGTTTTTTACACTATGTCATAGTTAAAATCATCCCTTCCATCATTTTCCTTTATTATCTCCCTCCCTATTCCTGGAATAGTTTCACAGGTCTCATGTTTCCATTTTCATACATGAGTACACAATATTTCCATCCTATTCACCCTCACAACCATTTACTAATAATCCTCCCTGCTCCCAATGTAACTAACCGCGAGACAAGACCAGGTTTACTTTCTTGTGTTGTGTTTTTTATTAGTTTATATGTTTGTGTTTGGTGGGACTGGGTCTGTTTTCTTCTTTTGAAAAAAAATGATATTTTTTTGTTTAAGATGGGTCTATAGGGAGTTTCACTGTGACATTTCCATGTACATACGTCTTATGATCCTAATTGTTTCATCCCTTCCTGTTGTCCTTTTTACTTTATTCCCCTTCCATTTTTGATGTATAGAAAATACATCAACCGACCGTATTCACATTCTTAACTTCGTTCTTTGAAATGTTCTCCCTCCCATTAGGGACTCCCCGTCAGATTGAGTTGTTTTTCATAGCACTCTTTGTATATTTATTGGGCCTATATTCTACATCTGAGAGAAAACATGCAGTGTTTGGTTTCAGAACCTGGCTAATTTCACTTAAGATAATCTCCATTGCCATCCATTTCTCTGCAAAGGATAAAATCTCATTCTTTATTGTGGCTGAATCAAATTCCATTGAAAATTCTTGTTTTTCTAATTTACAGATAAAAAGAAAGTTATGCAGTGACACAGATTATCAGGAAATTACCACATGGTTTCTGTTCCACTGGAATTTCAGATTCCACAAACTCAGGTGAGTTAAGGAGCATGTTTGATCAGAGATCTTTCTCTGTGAGCTAAACAACTCCCATACCCCCGCTTCTAGCAGTGACTGAGTTGAGGACGAGTTCATGAGCCCTGGGTCCCTTAGCATGTATGTATCATTGAAGCATTGTTTGTCAGCACCCCAGCAAATGCACTGGTAGGATTTTTGCAGAGGCCATAGATGCTTTATTGCAGGGCAGATGTCAAGATGCCCCTGGGCTTTCAGTGTAAGCCCCTGAGTTTATGGAGGCCTCTTGGATGCCACCAGTAGTTAGCAGATGGGCCTGTCATCTTCCATGTGTTAGTTACCTATATGTGTGTAACAAATTCCTCCAACTTTTAGCATAGTAAACAAGAAAACATAATTCACTCATTTTCTGTGGGTCAGGCATTTGGGAAGTGCCCAGTTGAGCAAAAGTGACCCAAAATGTTAGTAGAATAGGAGAAGCCAAACTGACCTTATATGTCATTTAGACCAACCTTCTTATTTGATAGGGAAATGTATGCAGAGAGTTTGAATGATTACCTGTGCTGGTGCAGCTATTTTCAGAGGTGTTTGGAGCACAGGGCTCTGTTCCTCACATCTGCTGTTGGGTGATGTGAGTGTGATGTCAGTGCTATAATGTTTGTGTGGAGGTATGAGGTCATGAGAACTAACATGCATAGTCAGTCATTTGGGTGTTAGTTTGTGGGAAACCTGGCCGATTCAGTTTGGTTGTGTAACTTCTGTCTGTGAAGGTCAGTGAAATGAACACAATGATTAAAAACACTTTTTTCCATTCCTGAGTTTTAACAAACTTACTGTAGTGGGGGTACATTGTGACTTTTGCCAAAGTTCTTATAATATGCCATAGTTGAATTCATCCCTCCACATTCTCCTTTATTCTCTCTCACCGTATTCCTGGAATAGTTTCATCACGTCTCGTTTTTCCATTTTCATACATGAGTATATAATATTTATACCATATCCTACACCCTTTCCTTATATCCTCACCCCTCCCACAAGTAACAACTCCCTATACAGGACCTATTTTCCATTTCTGTTACCAAAAATCCCTTTTTGTGTTTATTTTGTTTTAGTGTGGGGAGCAGAACTGGGGCTTGAACTCAGGGACTCTACCTTGAGGCAGTTCACCAGCCGTTTTTTTGTGATAGGTGTTTCTGAGACAGGGTCTTGCAAACTATTTGCCCAAGCTGTGTTTGAACCAAGATCTTCCTTATCTCTCCCTTCTGAGTCACAGGGACTGCGGGTGTGAGCCACTGGTGACCCGCACGTTTTTGTTTGTTTAATTAAGATAGCTATTCGGGATGTTTCATTGTGACATTTGCTCATACATATATAGCTCTATGCATATATATATATGTACACGTTATAACACAAATTGGGTCATTCCCTCTATTTTTTGCTTTTCTACTTTATTCTCCTTCTTATGGTAGTTTCAAAAGTTTTTAAAATTCTGCATTCCTCTACAGAAAGTACAACAACCATATTGACCTGGTTAACCTCCTCCTTTTACCCTCTCTCTCTCATAAATGAGCTCCCCTTAGACCTGTTGTTCATACTACTGCTTGTATGTGTGTCAGGTCTCTAGTGCATGTGTGAGAAAAAACATGTGGCCTTTGGTTTCCCCAACCTGACTAATTTAACTTAAGGTGATGTTCTCTAGTTCCATCCATTTACCTGCAAACAACAAAATTTCATGCATATTTAAGGCTGAATAAAATTCCATTGTGTGTAAATGCCACAGTTTTGGATCCATGTATCAGTTGTGAGGCATCTTGGCTGTTTACATATGTTAGCTGTTGTGAGTAATGCTGCAGTAAACATGGATGTGCAGGTGTCTGTCTTGTTACCTGGCTTGCATTCATTCAGGTATATCCCTATGAATGATAATGCTGGATCACACAGCAATTCTACTTTGAGTTTCGAGAAGCCTCCATATTGTTTTCCACAGTTGTTGTACTAATTTGCATTCCCACTAACTGCATATGAGGGTTCCTTTTTTTTAGACATCCTTGAAAACATTAGTTGTTTGTATTCTTGATAGCCATTACAATGGGAGTGGTTTGGAATCATGGTATGGTTTTCATTTTTGTTTTCTTTCTGACGAGCGATGGTGAGCATTTCTTTATGTAGTTGTAGGTCCTTTGGACTTCTGCCTTGGAACAAGCTCTGTTAAGTTCATTTGTGTATTTCTTCATTGGGTCACTGATTTTTACGGGAATTTAGTTTTTGAGTATATTCTCGGTATTAATTTCAGTCAGATGTATACCTGGCAAAGATTTCCCCATTCTGGAGCCTTGGTTTCTGCTTCTATTCCTCACCACGTCATCTCAAGGTGTGGTTCTAGTGGACTGGCAAGGGAGGAAAAGGTTCCATGGAGGCACAGCACAGACACCTGTTGATCTGATATAAATTCTTCTCTGGTCTGCAGAGTACATCAAAGCACAAGCAGTGAAGGTTGGAAGGAATTCACCTCATTCACCGGTGTTTCCAGGTGTTCATAAGTATGGGTTCTGCTGAAAGGTACTTTTTTTTGATGAAAGCCCAGAAATTGACTTCCACAAAGTAGTTAATATTCATGGGTCACATTCATTGTGTGGGTGTGTTTGTGTGTGGGGCCGCATGTGTGGTTGAAAATAGTTCCTGGATCATTGTCCGTGGATGCTGTGTTCCTAATAATGCCAGTCAGGAATGCTCCTTCGGAAGGCAGTAATTTTGGGTTTTTCTCTGTGTTGTTACTCCCTAGGTAAACTGTAATCAATTCACTGAGGAGGAAAGATTCAGGGATCCTTGAATATGTGCAGGGTATGTGAGGCTATCGTGATGCATATATGTATGTGCCTCGTTACCCTGCTAGAAGTGATTTGAGTTCAAGTGATGGCTTTGGACACTGACTCTCGATTAGCCTTTAGTTGTTCCTTGGCATAATGGTGGTAGTATGTCTTCCTTCCAAGGACAATGTTGGAACTGATGTCACTTCTTGGGTTTTTCTAAGTTTGATCCTTCCTAAAGTGCTTAAAGTGTCGCCTCAGTAGGGTAACGCCAGGATTTCAGCCTTTGCAGATAACATTCGACTTGCGTTGAATAGAGGCCAGGTTCCTGGGTGTCTGTGTCTACCTTTCTGTGTGCCTTTCTTGTGTGTATGTGTCTGTCTTTGTCTGTGTGCTTAATATTTCTCATTTGTTCATGTATTAATTTCTTTGCTATTTGTCATAAATTCTCATATTACCAATTGTTTCACACTCTTTGAGTGTATCCGCTGCTTAGGCATGCAGAAGTGTCTTTGAATCAAAATCTATCATTAACGTTGAGGAAATAGACGGAACGAACAAGGCTGGGTGATGTTCTATGACTTCTGGTCTTGCACAAAGTTGTAATTAACTCCATAGAATGTAAGAAATTCACATACAAGATAAATATTAGTATGTCACTCATTCTCTGTGTGTGAGTGTGTGTGGGATGTTTGTTGTTTAGTTTCCCAACACTGGTTGGTAGAATATAGGTTCCTTCCCCAAGTCACTTGAGGAACAGCCTTGTGTGGCACTGACTTTACGTCTTGGGTTCCATGAATGAAAGGTGAACTGTGATGTCCCTCAGAGAACCATTGCAGATTTGAATGTCCTTCCTGAGAGTTTCATGTTTATTCCATAGGTTGTGGTGTTCCTGAAATCTGCCATTCTTCCGAGAGGTGGTAAGCATTTCAGTCACTAGAGAACCCTAAGCATTCCTTGGCTATAGCGTGTGTGTGCCTGTGTACTTCTCAGATCAAAGTGAAGTAATTTCTGTGTCGTTAGGAAGTGAATTCTTGTGGTCACCTTGAGGCTCTTGGCAGCCAGTGTGTGCTTTTGCGTGTTTTGTTCAAGTGAGGAACACTGTAGGCTGGAAGACAGCCCCAGGCCCTCACTCTGTGATATTTTGGGTCAGTTAAGGGAATACCCTCCCAGATGATGGGAGATGTAGTTCTGAGAAGGAAGTTGCCTCATCCAAGGTTCAGGGAGTTTTCCTGGCTTATTTACCTTCAAAGGGCTTGAGGTGTTTGTGTACTCACCAGGTGAAAGCCTTCCTGTCCTCCAAAGTGTGGGGTCCAGATTGGGAGCAGTTTGGAAGAAGTCAGAAATGTCATGCCAGTTGAACCTTGAATGATCTGAGGAGGGAACGTGGAGGAGAAAAGCAATTCCCAGATCACAAGTTCTTGCCAGGAAACTGCCACACAAATGGCTGGAGACTGAAGGGAGAGGGGCCATAGAGGCAGTGCTTACGTGGTCTGACCAATCAGGACAGACTTGGTTGTGATGTCACAGTGGGATCCCAGCCACTGCAACATACACATTCCCGAGGCAGCTCCTGCCTGGCCTCTTGCTATGGTAGCGCAGCCAGCCAAGCATGGAGAAGCTGGAGGTAGGTGCCACTGTCTCGTGTGGAAGACTTCTCTTTTATTTGGGTCCTCGATATACGGGGCACACGTGGCCTGAGCACACGGGTGACCTGAGCATCCTAGGATCGGGTGATACCATTCCTCAGTAGAGATCTTCATAAACTTTTTTGGTTTTGGTGGAACTGTTGGGACTGGTAATACTGGCGTTGAAACTCAATGCTTTTCACTTGCAAAGCAGTTGCTCTACCCTTTTAGCAACACCTCCTGTCAAACTTCTATAAATCTTTAGATTAAAGAAGTACAGTGAACCCCGAAAAGAATAAACAGAGCGAAACCATCCAACACCAATCACTATATTGTTTAGGAATGGATCGGTATGTGATAAAAAACCCATAGTAATGTACCTGAAATTTGGGCTGTTTGCCCGTGACGTATACCTGCATTTCTCTCACCTCAGCAGGTAGAAACAGGACGATTGCAGTTCAAAGCCAGCTCTTGCAAATATTTTCCACAAGCCTCTGTTGAAAATACTCAACGCACAGAAGGTGTGCTGGAGTGGTATGGTTTTTCTTTTTTGAAATATTGTTTATTGAGTACTGTTGTACTGGGTATATGTTGTTACATTTACAAAAGTTTTTTACACTATGTCATAGTTAAAATCATCCCTTCCATCATTTTCCTTTATTATCTCCCTCCCTATTCCTGGAATAGTTTCACAGGTCTCATGTTTCCATTTTCATACATGAGTACACAATATTTCCATCCTATTCACCCTCACAACCATTTACTAATAATCCTCCCTGCTCCCAATGTAACTAACCGCGAGACAAGACCAGGTTTACTTTCTTGTGTTGTGTTTTTTATTAGTTTATATGTTTGTGTTTGGTGGGACTGGGTCTGTTTTCTTCTTTTGAAAAAAAATGATATTTTTTTGTTTAAGATGGGTCTATAGGGAGTTTCACTGTGACATTTCCATGTACATACGTCTTATGATCCTAATTGTTTCATCCCTTCCTGTTGTCCTTTTTACTTTATTCCCCTTCCATTTTTGATGTATAGAAAATACATCAACCGACCGTATTCACATTCTTAACTTCGTTCTTTGAAATGTTCTCCCTCCCATTAGGGACTCCCCGTCAGATTGAGTTGTTTTTCATAGCACTCTTTGTATATTTATTGGGCCTATATTCTACATCTGAGAGAAAACATGCAGTGTTTGGTTTCAGAACCTGGCTAATTTCACTTAAGATAATCTCCATTGCCATCCATTTCTCTGCAAAGGATAAAATCTCATTCTTTATTGTGGCTGAATCAAATTCCATTGAAAATTCTTGTTTTTCTAATTTACAGATAAAAAGAAAGTTATGCAGTGACACAGATTATCAGGAAATTACCACATGGTTTCTGTTCCACTGGAATTTCAGATTCCACAAACTCAGGTGAGTTAAGGAGCATGTTTGATCAGAGATCTTTCTCTGTGAGATAAACAACTCCCATACCCCCGCTTCTAGCAGTGACTGAGTTGAGGACGAGTTCATGAGCCCTGGGTCCCTTAGCATGTATGTATCATTGAAGCATTGTTTGTCAGCACCCCAGCAAATGCACTGGTAGGATTTTTGCAGAGGCCATAGATGCTTTATTGCAGGGCAGATGTCAAGATGCCCCTGGGCTTTCAGTGTAAGCCCCTGAGTTTATGGAGGCCTCTTGGATGCCACCAGTAGTTAGCAGATGGGCCTGTCATCTTCCATGTGTTAGTTACCTATATGTGTGTAACAAATTCCTCCAACTTTTAGCATAGTAAACAAGAAAACATAATTCACTCATTTTCTGTGGGTCAGGCATTTGGGAAGTGCCCAGTTGAGCAAAAGTGACCCAAAATGTTAGTAGAATAGGAGAAGCCAAACTGACCTTATATGTCATTTAGACCAACCTTCTTATTTGATAGGGAAATGTATGCAGAGAGTTTGAATGATTACCTGTGCTGGTGCAGCTATTTTCAGAGGTGTTTGGAGCACAGGGCTCTGTTCCTCACATCTGCTGTTGGGTGATGTGAGTGTGATGTCAGTGCTATAATGTTTGTGTGGAGGTATGAGGTCATGAGAACTAACATGCATAGTCAGTCATTTGGGTGTTAGTTTGTGGGAAACCTGGCCGATTCAGTTTGGTTGTGTAACTTCTGTCTGTGAAGGTCAGTGAAATGAACACAATGATTAAAAACACTTTTTTCCATTCCTGAGTTTTAACAAACTTACTGTAGTGGGGGTACATTGTGACTTTTGCCAAAGTTCTTATAATATGCCATAGTTGAATTCATCCCTCCACATTCTCCTTTATTCTCTCTCACCGTATTCCTGGAATAGTTTCATCACGTCTCGTTTTTCCATTTTCATACATGAGTATATAATATTTATACCATATCCTACACCCTTTCCTTATATCCTCACCCCTCCCACAAGTAACAACTCCCTATACAGGACCTATTTTCCATTTCTGTTACCAAAAATCCCTTTTTGTGTTTATTTTGTTTTAGTGTGGGGAGCAGAACTGGGGCTTGAACTCAGGGACTCTACCTTGAGGCAGTTCACCAGCCGTTTTTTTGTGATAGGTGTTTCTGAGACAGGGTCTTGCAAACTATTTGCCCAAGCTGTGTTTGAACCAAGATCTTCCTTATCTCTCCCTTCTGAGTCACAGGGACTGCGGGTGTGAGCCACTGGTGACCCGCACGTTTTTGTTTGTTTAATTAAGATAGCTATTCGGGATGTTTCATTGTGACATTTGCTCATACATATATAGCTCTATGCATATATATATATATGTACACGTTATAACACAAATTGGGTCATTCCCTCTATTTTTTGCTTTTCTACTTTATTCTCCTTATGGTAGTTTCAAAAGTTTTTAAAATTCTGCATTCCTCTACAGAAAGTACAACAACCATATTGACCTGGTTAACCTCCTCCTTTTACCCTCTCTCTCTCATAAATGAGCTCCCCTTAGACCTGTTGTTCATACTACTGCTTGTATGTGTGTCAGGTCTCTAGTGCATGTGTGAGAAAAAACATGTGGCCTTTGGTTTCCCCAACCTGACTAATTTAACTTAAGGTGATGTTCTCTAGTTCCATCCATTTACCTGCAAACAACAAAATTTCATGCATATTTAAGGCTGAATAAAATTCCATTGTGTGTAAATGCCACAGTTTTGGATCCATGTATCAGTTGTGAGGCATCTTGGCTGTTTACATATGTTAGCTGTTGTGAGTAATGCTGCAGTAAACATGGATGTGCAGGTGTCTGTCTTGTTACCTGGCTTGCATTCATTCAGGTATATCCCTATGAATGATAATGCTGGATCACACAGCAATTCTACTTTGAGTTTCGAGAAGCCTCCATATTGTTTTCCACAGTTGTTGTACTAATTTGCATTCCCACTAACTGCATATGAGGGTTCCTCTTTTTTAGACATCCTTGAAAACATTAGTTGTTTGTATTCTTGATAGCCATTACAATGGGAGTGGTTTGGAATCTTGGTATGGTTTTCATTTTTGTTTTCTTTCTGACGAGCGATGGTGAGCATTTCTTTATGTAGTTGTAGGTCCTTTGGACTTCTGCCTTGGAACAAGCTCTGTTAAGTTCATTTGTGTATTTCTTCATTGGGTCACTGATTTTTACGGGAATTTAGTTTTTGAGTATATTCTCGGTATTAATTTCAGTCAGATGTATACCTGGCAAAGATTTCCCCATTCTGGAGCCTTGGTTTCTGCTTCTATTCCTCACCACGTCATCTCAAGGTGTGGTTCTAGTGGACTGGCAAGGGAGGAAAAGGTTCCATGGAGGCACAGCACAGACACCTGTTGATCTGATATAAATTCTTCTCTGGTCTGCAGAGTACATCAAAGCACAGGCAGTGAAGGTTGGAAGGAATTCACCTCATTCACCGGTGTTTCCAGGTGTTCATAAGTATGGGTTCTGCTGAAAGGTACTTTTTTTTGATGAAAGCCCAGAAATTGACTTCCACAAAGTAGTTAATATTCATGGGTCACATTCATTGTGTGGGTGTGTTTGTGTGTGGGGCCGCATGTGTGGTTGAAAATAGTTCCTGGATCATTGTCCGTGGATGCTGTGTTCCTAATAATGCCAGTCAGGAATGCTCCTTCGGAAGGCAGTAATTTTGGGTTTTTCTCTGTGTTGTTACTCCCTAGGTAAACTGTAATCAATTCACTGAGGAGGAAAGATTCAGGGATCCTTGAATATGTGCAGGGTATGTGAGGCTATCGTGATGCATATATGTATGTGCCTCGTTACCCTGCTAGAAGTGATTTGAGTTCAAGTGATGGCTTTGGACACTGACTCTCGATTAGCCTTTAGTTGTTCCTTGGCATAATGGTGGTAGTATGTCTTCCTTCCAAGGACAATGTTGGAACTGATGTCACTTCTTGGGTTTTTCTAAGTTTGATCCTTCCTAAAGTGCTTAAAGTGTCGCCTCAGTAGGGTAACGCCAGGATTTCAGCCTTTGCAGATAACATTCGACTTGCGTTGAATAGAGGCCAGGTTCCTGGGTGTCTGTGTCTACCTTTCTGTGTGCCTTTCTTGTGTGTATGTGTCTGTCTTTGTCTGTGTGCTTAATATTTCTCATTTGTTCATGTATTAATTTCTTTGCTATTTGTCATAAATTCTCATATTACCAATTGTTTCACACTCTTTGAGTGTATCCGCTGCTTAGGCATGCAGAAGTGTCTTTGAATCAAAATCTATCATTAACGTTGAGGAAATAGACGGAACGAACAAGGCTGGGTGATGTTCTATGACTTCTGGTCTTGCACAAAGTTGTAATTAACTCCATAGAATGTAAGAAATTCACATACAAGATAAATATTAGTATGTCACTCATTCTCTGTGTGTGAGTGTGTGTGGGATGTTTGTTGTTTAGTTTCCCAACACTGGTTGGTAGAATATAGGTTCCTTCCCCAAGTCACTTGAGGAACAGCCTTGTGTGGCACTGACTTTACGTCTTGGGTTCCATGAATGAAAGGTGAACTGTGATGTCCCTCAGAGAACCATTGCAGATTTGAATGTCCTTCCTGAGAGTTTCATGTTTATTCCATAGGTTGTGGTGTTCCTGAAATCTGCCATTCTTCCGAGAGGTGGTAAGCATTTCAGTCACTAGAGAACCCTAAGCATTCCTTGGCTATAGCGTGTGTGTGCCTGTGTACTTCTCAGATCAAAGTGAAGTAATTTCTGTGTCGTTAGGAAGTGAATTCTTGTGGTCACCTTGAGGCTCTTGGCAGCCAGTGTGTGCTTTTGCGTGTTTTGTTCAAGTGAGGAACACTGTAGGCTGGAAGACAGCCCCAGGCCCTCACTCTGTGATATTTTGGGTCAGTTAAGGGAATACCCTCCCAGATGATGGGAGATGTAGTTCTGAGAAGGAAGTTGCCTCATCCAAGGTTCAGGGAGTTTTCCTGGCTTATTTACCTTCAAAGGGCTTGAGGTGTTTGTGTACTCACCAGGTGAAAGCCTTCCTGTCCTCCAAAGTGTGGGGTCCAGATTGGGAGCAGTTTGGAAGAAGTCAGAAATGTCATGCCAGTTGAACCTTGAATGATCTGAGGAGGGAACGTGGAGGAGAAAAGCAATTCCCAGATCACAAGTTCTTGCCAGGAAACTGCCACACAAATGGCTGGAGACTGAAGGGAGAGGGGCCATAGAGGCAGTGCTTACGTGGTCTGACCAATCAGGACAGACTTGGTTGTGATGTCACAGTGGGATCCCAGCCACTGCAACATACACATTCCCGAGGCAGCTCCTGCCTGGCCTCTTGCTATGGTAGCGCAGCCAGCCAAGCATGGAGAAGCTGGAGGTAGGTGCCACTGTCTCGTGTGGAAGACTTCTCTTTTATTTGGGTCCTCGATATACGGGGCACACGTGGCCTGAGCACACGGGTGACCTGAGCATCCTAGGATCGGGTGATACCATTCCTCAGTAGAGATCTTCATAAACTTTTTTGGTTTTGGTGGAACTGTTGGGACTGGTAATACTGGCGTTGAAACTCAATGCTTTTCACTTGCAAAGCAGTTGCTCTACCCTTTTAGCAACACCTCCTGTCAAACTTCTATAAATCTTTAGATTAAAGAAGTACAGTGAACCCCGAAAAGAATAAACAGAGCGAAACCATCCAACACCAATCACTATATTGTTTAGGAATGGATCGGTATGTGATAAAAAACCCATAGTAATGTACCTGAAATTTGGGCTGTTTGCCCGTGACGTATACCTGCATTTCTCTCACCTCAGCAGGTAGAAACAGGACGATTGCAGTTCAAAGCCAGCTCTTGCAAATATTTTCCACAAGCCTCTGTTGAAAATACTCAACGCACAGAAGGTGTGCTGGAGTGGTATGGTTTTTCTTTTTTGAAATATTGTTTATTGAGTACTGTTGTACTGGGTATATGTTGTTACATTTACAAAAGTTTTTTACACTATGTCATAGTTAAAATCATCCCTTCCATCATTTTCCTTTATTATCTCCCTCCCTATTCCTGGAATAGTTTCACAGGTCTCATGTTTCCATTTTCATACATGAGTACACAATATTTCCATCCTATTCACCCTCACAACCATTTACTAATAATCCTCCCTGCTCCCAATGTAACTAACCGCGAGACAAGACCAGGTTTACTTTCTTGTGTTGTGTTTTTTATTAGTTTATATGTTTGTGTTTGGTGGGACTGGGTCTGTTTTCTTCTTTTGAAAAAAAATGATATTTTTTTGTTTAAGATGGGTCTATAGGGAGTTTCACTGTGACATTTCCATGTACATACGTCTTATGATCCTAATTGTTTCATCCCTTCCTGTTGTCCTTTTTACTTTATTCCCCTTCCATTTTTGATGTATAGAAAATACATCAACCGACCGTATTCACATTCTTAACTTCGTTCTTTGAAATGTTCTCCCTCCCATTAGGGACTCCCCGTCAGATTGAGTTGTTTTTCATAGCACTCTTTGTATATTTATTGGGCCTATATTCTACATCTGAGAGAAAACATGCAGTGTTTGGTTTCAGAACCTGGCTAATTTCACTTAAGATAATCTCCATTGCCATCCATTTCTCTGCAAAGGATAAAATCTCATTCTTTATTGTGGCTGAATCAAATTCCATTGAAAATTCTTGTTTTTCTAATTTACAGATAAAAAGAAAGTTATGCAGTGACACAGATTATCAGGAAATTACCACATGGTTTCTGTTCCACTGGAATTTCAGATTCCACAAACTCAGGTGAGTTAAGGAGCATGTTTGATCAGAGATCTTTCTCTGTGAGATAAACAACTCCCATACCCCCGCTTCTAGCAGTGACTGAGTTGAGGACGAGTTCATGAGCCCTGGGTCCCTTAGCATGTATGTATCATTGAAGCATTGTTTGTCAGCACCCCAGCAAATGCACTGGTAGGATTTTTGCAGAGGCCATAGATGCTTTATTGCAGGGCAGATGTCAAGATGCCCCTGGGCTTTCAGTGTAAGCCCCTGAGTTTATGGAGGCCTCTTGGATGCCACCAGTAGTTAGCAGATGGGCCTGTCATCTTCCATGTGTTAGTTACCTATATGTGTGTAACAAATTCCTCCAACTTTTAGCATAGTAAACAAGAAAACATAATTCACTCATTTTCTGTGGGTCAGGCATTTGGGAAGTGCCCAGTTGAGCAAAAGTGACCCAAAATGTTAGTAGAATAGGAGAAGCCAAACTGACCTTATATGTCATTTAGACCAACCTTCTTATTTGATAGGGAAATGTATGCAGAGAGTTTGAATGATTACCTGTGCTGGTGCAGCTATTTTCAGAGGTGTTTGGAGCACAGGGCTCTGTTCCTCACATCTGCTGTTGGGTGATGTGAGTGTGATGTCAGTGCTATAATGTTTGTGTGGAGGTATGAGGTCATGAGAACTAACATGCATAGTCAGTCATTTGGGTGTTAGTTTGTGGGAAACCTGGCCGATTCAGTTTGGTTGTGTAACTTCTGTCTGTGAAGGTCAGTGAAATGAACACAATGATTAAAAACACTTTTTTCCATTCCTGAGTTTTAACAAACTTACTGTAGTGGGGGTACATTGTGACTTTTGCCAAAGTTCTTATAATATGCCATAGTTGAATTCATCCCTCCACATTCTCCTTTATTCTCTCTCACCGTATTCCTGGAATAGTTTCATCACGTCTCGTTTTTCCATTTTCATACATGAGTATATAATATTTATACCATATCCTACACCCTTTCCTTATATCCTCACCCCTCCCACAAGTAACAACTCCCTATACAGGACCTATTTTCCATTTCTGTTACCAAAAATCCCTTTTTGTGTTTATTTTGTTTTAGTGTGGGGAGCAGAACTGGGGCTTGAACTCAGGGACTCTACCTTGAGGCAGTTCACCAGCCGTTTTTTTGTGATAGGTGTTTCTGAGACAGGGTCTTGCAAACTATTTGCCCAAGCTGTGTTTGAACCAAGATCTTCCTTATCTCTCCCTTCTGAGTCACAGGGACTGCGGGTGTGAGCCACTGGTGACCCGCACGTTTTTGTTTGTTTAATTAAGATAGCTATTCGGGATGTTTCATTGTGACATTTGCTCATACATATATAGCTCTATGCATATATATATATATGTACACGTTATAACACAAATTGGGTCATTCCCTCTATTTTTTGCTTTTCTACTTTATTCTCCTTATGGTAGTTTCAAAAGTTTTTAAAATTCTGCATTCCTCTACAGAAAGTACAACAACCATATTGACCTGGTTAACCTCCTCCTTTTACCCTCTCTCTCTCATAAATGAGCTCCCCTTAGACCTGTTGTTCATACTACTGCTTGTATGTGTGTCAGGTCTCTAGTGCATGTGTGAGAAAAAACATGTGGCCTTTGGTTTCCCCAACCTGACTAATTTAACTTAAGGTGATGTTCTCTAGTTCCATCCATTTACCTGCAAACAACAAAATTTCATGCATATTTAAGGCTGAATAAAATTCCATTGTGTGTAAATGCCACAGTTTTGGATCCATGTATCAGTTGTGAGGCATCTTGGCTGTTTACATATGTTAGCTGTTGTGAGTAATGCTGCAGTAAACATGGATGTGCAGGTGTCTGTCTTGTTACCTGGCTTGCATTCATTCAGGTATATCCCTATGAATGATAATGCTGGATCACACAGCAATTCTACTTTGAGTTTCGAGAAGCCTCCATATTGTTTTCCACAGTTGTTGTACTAATTTGCATTCCCACTAACTGCATATGAGGGTTCCTCTTTTTTAGACATCCTTGAAAACATTAGTTGTTTGTATTCTTGATAGCCATTACAATGGGAGTGGTTTGGAATCTTGGTATGGTTTTCATTTTTGTTTTCTTTCTGACGAGCGATGGTGAGCATTTCTTTATGTAGTTGTAGGTCCTTTGGACTTCTGCCTTGGAACAAGCTCTGTTAAATTCATTTGTGTATTTCTTCATTGGGTCACTGATTTTTACGGGAATTTAGTTTTTGAGTATATTCTCGGTATTAATTTCAGTCAGATGTATACCTGGCAAAGATTTCCCCATTCTGGAGCCTTGGTTTCTGCTTCTATTCCTCACCACGTCATCTCAAGGTGTGGTTCTAGTGGATTGGCAAGGGAGGAAAAGGTTCCATGGAGGCACAGCACAGACACCTGTTGATCTGATATAAATTCTTCTCTGGTCTGCAGAGTACATCAAAGCACAGGCAGTGAAGGTTGGAAGGAATTCACCTCATTCACCGGTGTTTCCAGGTGTTCATAAGTATGGGTTCTGCTGAAAGGTACTTTTTTTTGATGAAAGCCCAGAAATTGACTTCCACAAAGTAGTTAATATTCATGGGTCACATTCATTGTGTGGGTGTGTTTGTGTGTGGGGCCGCATGTGTGGTTGAAAATAGTTCCTGGATCATTGTCCGTGGATGCTGTGTTCCTAATAATGCCAGTCAGGAATGCTCCTTCGGAAGGCAGTAATTTTGGGTTTTTCTCTGTGTTGTTACTCCCTAGGTAAACTGTAATCAATTCACTGAGGAGGAAAGATTCAGGGATCCTTGAATATGTGCAGGGTATGTGAGGCTATCGTGATGCATATATGTATGTGCCTCGTTACCCTGCTAGAAGTGATTTGAGTTCAAGTGATGGCTTTGGATACTAACTCTCGATTAGCCTTTAGTTGTTCCTTGGCATAATGGTGGTAGTATGTCTTCCTTCCAAGGACAATGTTGGAACTGATGTCACTTCTTGGGTTTTTCTAAGTTTGATCCTTCCTAAAGTGCTTAAAGTGTCGCCTCAGTAGGGTAACGCCAGGATTTCAGCCTTTGCAGATAACATTCGACTTGCGTTGAATAGAGGCCAGGTTCCTGGGTGTCTGTGTCTACCTTTCTGTGTGCCTTTCTTGTGTGTATGTGTCTGTCTTTGTCTGTGTGCTTAATATTTCTCATTTGTTCATGTATTAATTTCTTTGCTATTTGTCATAAATTCTCATATTACCAATTGTTTCACACTCTTTGAGTGTATCCCCTGCTTAGGCATGCAGAAGTGTCTTTGAATCAAAATCTATCATTAACGTTGAGGAAATAGACGGAACGAACAAGGCTGGGTGATGTTCTATGACTTCTGGTCTTGCACAAAGTTGTAATTAACTCCATAGAATGTAAGAAATTCACATACAAGATAAATATTAGTATGTCACTCATTCTCTGTGTGTGAGTGTGTGTGGGATGTTTGTTGTTTAGTTTCCCAACACTGGTTGGTAGAATATAGGTTCCTTCCCCAAGTCACTTGAGGAACAGCCTTGTGTGGCACTGACTTTATGTCTTGGGTTCCATGAATGAAAGGTGAACTGTGATGTCCCTCAGAGAACCATTGCAGATTTGAATGTCCTTCCTGAGAGTTTCATGTTTATTCCATAGGTTGTGGTGTTCCTGAAATCTGCCATTCTTCCGAGAGGTGGTAAGCATTTCAGTCACTAGAGAACCCTAAGCATTCCTTGGCTATAGCGTGTGTGTGCCTGTGTACTTCTCAGATCAAAGTGAAGTAATTTCTGTGTCGTTAGGAAGTGAATTCTTGTGGTGACCTTGAGGCTCTTGGCAGCCAGTGTGTGCTTTTGCGTGTTTTGTTCAAGTGAGGAACACTGTAGGCTGGAAGACAGCCCCAGGCCCTCACTCTGTGATATTTTGGGTCAGTTAAGGGAATACCCTCCCAGATGATGGGAGATGTAGTTCTGAGAAGGAAGTTGCCTCATCCAAGGTTCAGGGAGTTTTCCTGGCTTATTTACCTTCAAAGGGCTTGAGGTGTTTGTGTACTCACCAGGTGAAAGCCTTCCTGTCCTCCAAAGTGTGGGGTCCAGATTGGGAGTAGTTTGGAAGAAGTCAGAAATGTCATGCCAGTTGAACCTTGAATGATCTGAGGAGGGAACGTGGAGGAGAAAAGCAATTCCCAGATCACAAGTTCTTGCCAGGAAACTGCCACACAAATGGCTGGAGACTGAAGGGAGAGGGGCCATAGAGGCAGTGCTTACGTGGTCTGACCAATCAGGACAGACTTGGTTGTGATGTCACAGTGGGATCCCAGCCACTGCAACATACACATTCCCGAGGCAGCTCCTGCCTGGCCTCTTGCTATGGTAGCGCAGCCAGCCAAGCATGGAGAAGCTGGAGGTAGGTGCCACTGTCTCGTGTGGAAGACTTCTCTTTTATTTGGGTCCTCGATATACGGGGCACACGTGGCCTGAGCACACGGGTGACCTGAGCATCCTAGGATCGGGTGATACCATTCCTCAGTAGAGATCTTCATAAACTTTTTTGGTTTTGGTGGAACTGTTGGGACTGGTAATACTGGCGTTGAAACTCAATGCTTTACACTTGCAAAGCAGTTGCTCTACCCTTTTAGCAACACCTCCTGTCAAACTTCCATAAATCTTTAGATTAAAGAAGTACAGTGAACCCCGAAAAGAATAAACAGAGCCAAACCATCCAACACCAATCACTATATTGTTTAGGAATGGATCGGTATGTGATAAAAAACCCATAGTAATGTACCAGAAATTTGGGCTGTTTGCCCGTGACGTATACCTGCATTTCTCTCACCTCAGCAGGTAGAAACAGGAGGATCGCAGTTGAAACCAGCTCTTGCAAATATTTTCCACAAGCCTCTGTTGAAAATACTCAACGCACAGAAGGTGTGCTGGAGTGGTATGGTTTTTCTTTTTTGAAATATTGTTTATTGAGTACTGTTGTACTGGGTATATGTTGTTACATTTACAAAAGTTTTTTACACTATGTCATAGTTAAAATCATCCCTTCCATCATTTTCCTTTATTATCTCCCTCCCTATTCCTGGAATAGTTTCACAGGTCTCATGTTTCCATTTTCATACATGAGTACACAATATTTCCATCCTATTCACCCTCACAACCATTTACTAATAATCCTCCCTGCTCCCAATGTAACTAACCGCGAGACAAGACCAGGTTTACTTTCTTGTGTTGTGTTTTTTATTAGTTTATATGTTTGTGTTTGGTGGGACTGGGTCTGTTTTCTTCTTTTGAAAAAAAATGATATTTTTTTGTTTAAGATGGGTCTATAGGGAGTTTCACTGTGACATTTCCATGTACATACGTCTTATGATCCTAATTGTTTCATCCCTTCCTGTTGTCCTTTTTACTTTATTCCCCTTCCATTTTTGATGTATAGAAAATACATCAACCGACCGTATTCACATTCTTAACTTCGTTCTTTGAAATGTTCTCCCTCCCATTAGGGACTCCCCGTCAGATTGAGTTGTTTTTCATAGCACTCTTTGTATATTTATTGGGCCTATATTCTACATCTGAGAGAAAACATGCAGTGTTTGGTTTCAGAACCTGGCTAATTTCACTTAAGATAATCTCCATTGCCATCCATTTCTCTGCAAAGGATAAAATCTCATTCTTTATTGTGGCTGAATCAAATTCCATTGAAAATTCTTGTTTTTCTAATTTACAGATAAAAAGAAAGTTATGCAGTGACACAGATTATCAGGAAATTACCACATGGTTTCTGTTCCACTGGAATTTCAGATTCCACAAACTCAGGTGAGTTAAGGAGCATGTTTGATCAGAGATCTTTCTCTGTGAGATAAACAACTCCCATACCCCCGCTTCTAGCAGTGACTGAGTTGAGGACGAGTTCATGAGCCCTGGGTCCCTTAGCATGTATGTATCATTGAAGCATTGTTTGTCAGCACCCCAGCAAATGCACTGGTAGGATTTTTGCAGAGGCCATAGATGCTTTATTGCAGGGCAGATGTCAAGATGCCCCTGGGCTTTCAGTGTAAGCCCCTGAGTTTATGGAGGCCTCTTGGATGCCACCAGTAGTTAGCAGATGGGCCTGTCATCTTCCATGTGTTAGTTACCTATATGTGTGTAACAAATTCCTCCAACTTTTAGCATAGTAAACAAGAAAACATAATTCACTCATTTTCTGTGGGTCAGGCATTTGGGAAGTGCCCAGTTGAGCAAAAGTGACCCAAAATGTTAGTAGAATAGGAGAAGCCAAACTGACCTTATATGTCATTTAGACCAACCTTCTTATTTGATAGGGAAATGTATGCAGAGAGTTTGAATGATTACCTGTGCTGGTGCAGCTATTTTCAGAGGTGTTTGGAGCACAGGGCTCTGTTCCTCACATCTGCTGTTGGGTGATGTGAGTGTGATGTCAGTGCTATAATGTTTGTGTGGAGGTATGAGGTCATGAGAACTAACATGCATAGTCAGTCATTTGGGTGTTAGTTTGTGGGAAACCTGGCCGATTCAGTTTGGTTGTGTAACTTCTGTCTGTGAAGGTCAGTGAAATGAACACAATGATTAAAAACACTTTTTTCCATTCCTGAGTTTTAACAAACTTACTGTAGTGGGGGTACATTGTGACTTTTGCCAAAGTTCTTATAATATGCCATAGTTGAATTCATCCCTCCACATTCTCCTTTATTCTCTCTCACCGTATTCCTGGAATAGTTTCATCACGTCTCGTTTTTCCATTTTCATACATGAGTATATAATATTTATACCATATCCTACACCCTTTCCTTATATCCTCACCCCTCCCACAAGTAACAACTCCCTATACAGGACCTATTTTCCATTTCTGTTACCAAAAATCCCTTTTTGTGTTTATTTTGTTTTAGTGTGGGGAGCAGAACTGGGGCTTGAACTCAGGGACTCTACCTTGAGGCAGTTCACCAGCCGTTTTTTTGTGATAGGTGTTTCTGAGACAGGGTCTTGCAAACTATTTGCCCAAGCTGTGTTTGAACCAAGATCTTCCTTATCTCTCCCTTCTGAGTCACAGGGACTGCGGGTGTGAGCCACTGGTGACCCGCACGTTTTTGTTTGTTTAATTAAGATAGCTATTCGGGATGTTTCATTGTGACATTTGCTCATACATATATAGCTCTATGCATATATATATATGTACACGTTATAACACAAATTGGGTCATTCCCTCTATTTTTTGCTTTTCTACTTTATTCTCCTTCTTATGGTAGTTTCAAAAGTTTTTAAAATTCTGCATTCCTCTACAGAAAGTACAACAACCATATTGACCTGGTTAACCTCCTCCTTTTACCCTCTCTCTCTCATAAATGAGCTCCCCTTAGACCTGTTGTTCATACTACTGCTTGTATGTGTGTCAGGTCTCTAGTGCATGTGTGAGAAAAAACATGTGGCCTTTGGTTTCCCCAACCTGACTAATTTAACTTAAGGTGATGTTCTCTAGTTCCATCCATTTACCTGCAAACAACAAAATTTCATGCATATTTAAGGCTGAATAAAATTCCATTGTGTGTAAATGCCACAGTTTTGGATCCATGTATCAGTTGTGAGGCATCTTGGCTGTTTACATATGTTAGCTGTTGTGAGTAATGCTGCAGTAAACATGGATGTGCAGGTGTCTGTCTTGTTACCTGGCTTGCATTCATTCAGGTATATCCCTATGAATGATAATGCTGGATCACACAGCAATTCTACTTTGAGTTTCGAGAAGCCTCCATATTGTTTTCCACAGTTGTTGTACTAATTTGCATTCCCACTAACTGCATATGAGGGTTCCTTTTTTTTAGACATCCTTGAAAACATTAGTTGTTTGTATTCTTGATAGCCATTACAATGGGAGTGGTTTGGAATCTTGGTATGGTTTTCATTTTTGTTTTCTTTCTGACGAGCGATGGTGAGCATTTCTTTATGTAGTTGTAGGTCCTTTGGACTTCTGCCTTGGAACAAGCTCTGTTAAGTTCATTTGTGTATTTCTTCATTGGGTCACTGATTTTTACGGGAATTTAGTTTTTGAGTATATTCTCGGTATTAATTTCAGTCAGATGTATACCTGGCAAAGATTTCCCCATTCTGGAGCCTTGGTTTCTGCTTCTATTCCTCACCACGTCATCTCAAGGTGTGGTTCTAGTGGACTGGCAAGGGAGGAAAAGGTTCCATGGAGGCACAGCACAGACACCTGTTGATCTGATATAAATTCTTCTCTGGTCTGCAGAGTACATCAAAGCACAGGCAGTGAAGGTTGGAAGGAATTCACCTCATTCACCGGTGTTTCCAGGTGTTCATAAGTATGGGTTCTGCTGAAAGGTACTTTTTTTTGATGAAAGCCCAGAAATTGACTTCCACAAAGTAGTTAATATTCATGGGTCACATTCATTGTGTGGGTGTGTTTGTGTGTGGGGCCGCATGTGTGGTTGAAAATAGTTCCTGGATCATTGTCCGTGGATGCTGTGTTCCTAATAATGCCAGTCAGGAATGCTCCTTCGGAAGGCAGTAATTTTGGGTTTTTCTCTGTGTTGTTACTCCCTAGGTAAACTGTAATCAATTCACTGAGGAGGAAAGATTCAGGGATCCTTGAATATGTGCAGGGTATGTGAGGCTATCGTGATGCATATATGTATGTGCCTCGTTACCCTGCTAGAAGTGATTTGAGTTCAAGTGATGGCTTTGGACACTGACTCTCGATTAGCCTTTAGTTGTTCCTTGGCATAATGGTGGTAGTATGTCTTCCTTCCAAGGACAATGTTGGAACTGATGTCACTTCTTGGGTTTTTCTAAGTTTGATCCTTCCTAAAGTGCTTAAAGTGTCGCCTCAGTAGGGTAACGCCAGGATTTCAGCCTTTGCAGATAACATTCGACTTGCGTTGAATAGAGGCCAGGTTCCTGGGTGTCTGTGTCTACCTTTCTGTGTGCCTTTCTTGTGTGTATGTGTCTGTCTTTGTCTGTGTGCTTAATATTTCTCATTTGTTCATGTATTAATTTCTTTGCTATTTGTCATAAATTCTCATATTACCAATTGTTTCACACTCTTTGAGTGTATCCGCTGCTTAGGCATGCAGAAGTGTCTTTGAATCAAAATCTATCATTAACGTTGAGGAAATAGACGGAACGAACAAGGCTGGGTGATGTTCTATGACTTCTGGTCTTGCACAAAGTTGTAATTAACTCCATAGAATGTAAGAAATTCACATACAAGATAAATATTAGTATGTCACTCATTCTCTGTGTGTGAGTGTGTGTGGGATGTTTGTTGTTTAGTTTCCCAACACTGGTTGGTAGAATATAGGTTCCTTCCCCAAGTCACTTGAGGAACAGCCTTGTGTGGCACTGACTTTATGTCTTGGGTTCCATGAATGAAAGGTGAACTGTGATGTCCCTCAGAGAACCATTGCAGATTTGAATGTCCTTCCTGAGAGTTTCATGTTTATTCCATAGGTTGTGGTGTTCCTGAAATCTGCCATTCTTCCGAGAGGTGGTAAGCATTTCAGTCACTAGAGAACCCTAAGCATTCCTTGGCTATAGCGTGTGTGTGCCTGTGTACTTCTCAGATCAAAGTGAAGTAATTTCTGTGTCGTTAGGAAGTGAATTCTTGTGGTGACCTTGAGGCTCTTGGCAGCCAGTGTGTGCTTTTGCGTGTTTTGTTCAAGTGAGGAACACTGTAGGCTGGAAGACAGCCCCAGGCCCTCACTCTGTGATATTTTGGGTCAGTTAAGGGAATACCCTCCCAGATGATGGGAGATGTAGTTCTGAGAAGGAAGTTGCCTCATCCAAGGTTCAGGGAGTTTTCCTGGCTTATTTACCTTCAAAGGGCTTGAGGTGTTTGTGTACTCACCAGGTGAAAGCCTTCCTGTCCTCCAAAGTGTGGGGTCCAGATTGGGAGTAGTTTGGAAGAAGTCAGAAATGTCATGCCAGTTGAACCTTGAATGATCTGAGGAGGGAACGTGGAGGAGAAAAGCAATTCCCAGATCACAAGTTCTTGCCAGGAAACTGCCACACAAATGGCTGGAGACTGAAGGGAGAGGGGCCATAGAGGCAGTGCTTACGTGGTCTGACCAATCAGGACAGACTTGGTTGTGATGTCACAGTGGGATCCCAGCCACTGCAACATACACATTCCCGAGGCAGCTCCTGCCTGGCCTCTTGCTATGGTAGCGCAGCCAGCCAAGCATGGAGAAGCTGGAGGTAGGTGCCACTGTCTCGTGTGGAAGACTTCTCTTTTATTTGGGTCCTCGATATACGGGGCACACGTGGCCTGAGCACACGGGTGACCTGAGCATCCTAGGATCGGGTGATACCATTCCTCAGTAGAGATCTTCATAAACTTTTTTGGTTTTGGTGGAACTGTTGGGACTGGTAATACTGGCGTTGAAACTCAATGCTTTACACTTGCAAAGCAGTTGCTCTACCCTTTTAGCAACACCTCCTGTCAAACTTCCATAAATCTTTAGATTAAAGAAGTACAGTGAACCCCGAAAAGAATAAACAGAGCCAAACCATCCAACACCAATCACTATATTGTTTAGGAATGGATCGGTATGTGATAAAAAACCCATAGTAATGTACCAGAAATTTGGGCTGTTTGCCCGTGACGTATACCTGCATTTCTCTCACCTCAGCAGGTAGAAACAGGAGGATCGCAGTTCAAACCAGCTCTTGCAAATATTTTCCACAAGCCTCTGTTGAAAATACTCAACGCACAGAAGGTGTGCTGGAGTGGTATGGTTTTTCTTTTTTGAAATATTGTTTATTGAGTACTGTTGTACTGGGTATATGTTGTTACATTTACAAAAGTTTTTTACACTATGTCATAGTTAAAATCATCCCTTCCATCATTTTCCTTTATTATCTCCCTCCCTATTCCTGGAATAGTTTCACAGGTCTCATGTTTCCATTTTCATACATGAGTACACAATATTTCCATCCTATTCACCCTCACAACCATTTACTAATAATCCTCCCTGCTCCCAATGTAACTAACCGCGAGACAAGACCAGGTTTACTTTCTTGTGTTGTGTTTTTTATTAGTTTATATGTTTGTGTTTGGTGGGACTGGGTCTGTTTTCTTCTTTTGAAAAAAAATGATATTTTTTTGTTTAAGATGGGTCTATAGGGAGTTTCACTGTGACATTTCCATGTACATACGTCTTATGATCCTAATTGTTTCATCCCTTCCTGTTGTCCTTTTTACTTTATTCCCCTTCCATTTTTGATGTATAGAAAATACATCAACCGACCGTATTCACATTCTTAACTTCGTTCTTTGAAATGTTCTCCCTCCCATTAGGGACTCCCCGTCAGATTGAGTTGTTTTTCATAGCACTCTTTGTATATTTATTGGGCCTATATTCTACATCTGAGAGAAAACATGCAGTGTTTGGTTTCAGAACCTGGCTAATTTCACTTAAGATAATCTCCATTGCCATCCATTTCTCTGCAAAGGATAAAATCTCATTCTTTATTGTGGCTGAATCAAATTCCATTGAAAATTCTTGTTTTTCTAATTTACAGATAAAAAGAAAGTTATGCAGTGACACAGATTATCAGGAAATTACCACATGGTTTCTGTTCCACTGGAATTTCAGATTCCACAAACTCAGGTGAGTTAAGGAGCATGTTTGATCAGAGATCTTTCTCTGTGAGCTAAACAACTCCCATACCCCCGCTTCTAGCAGTGACTGAGTTGAGGACGAGTTCATGAGCCCTGGGTCCCTTAGCATGTATGTATCATTGAAGCATTGTTTGTCAGCACCCCAGCAAATGCACTGGTAGGATTTTTGCAGAGGCCATAGATGCTTTATTGCAGGGCAGATGTCAAGATGCCCCTGGGCTTTCAGTGTAAGCCCCTGAGTTTATGGAGGCCTCTTGGATGCCACCAGTAGTTAGCAGATGGGCCTGTCATCTTCCATGTGTTAGTTACCTATATGTGTGTAACAAATTCCTCCAACTTTTAGCATAGTAAACAAGAAAACATAATTCACTCATTTTCTGTGGGTCAGGCATTTGGGAAGTGCCCAGTTGAGCAAAAGTGACCCAAAATGTTAGTAGAATAGGAGAAGCCAAACTGACCTTATATGTCATTTAGACCAACCTTCTTATTTGATAGGGAAATGTATGCAGAGAGTTTGAATGATTACCTGTGCTGGTGCAGCTATTTTCAGAGGTGTTTGGAGCACAGGGCTCTGTTCCTCACATCTGCTGTTGGGTGATGTGAGTGTGATGTCAGTGCTATAATGTTTGTGTGGAGGTATGAGGTCATGAGAACTAACATGCATAGTCAGTCATTTGGGTGTTAGTTTGTGGGAAACCTGGCCGATTCAGTTTGGTTGTGTAACTTCTGTCTGTGAAGGTCAGTGAAATGAACACAATGATTAAAAACACTTTTTTCCATTCCTGAGTTTTAACAAACTTACTGTAGTGGGGGTACATTGTGACTTTTGCCAAAGTTCTTATAATATGCCATAGTTGAATTCATCCCTCCACATTCTCCTTTATTCTCTCTCACCGTATTCCTGGAATAGTTTCATCACGTCTCGTTTTTCCATTTTCATACATGAGTATATAATATTTATACCATATCCTACACCCTTTCCTTATATCCTCACCCCTCCCACAAGTAACAACTCCCTATACAGGACCTATTTTCCATTTCTGTTACCAAAAATCCCTTTTTGTGTTTATTTTGTTTTAGTGTGGGGAGCAGAACTGGGGCTTGAACTCAGGGACTCTACCTTGAGGCAGTTCACCAGCCGTTTTTTTGTGATAGGTGTTTCTGAGACAGGGTCTTGCAAACTATTTGCCCAAGCTGTGTTTGAACCAAGATCTTCCTTATCTCTCCCTTCTGAGTCACAGGGACTGCGGGTGTGAGCCACTGGTGACCCGCACGTTTTTGTTTGTTTAATTAAGATAGCTATTCGGGATGTTTCATTGTGACATTTGCTCATACATATATAGCTCTATGCATATATATATATATGTACACGTTATAACACAAATTGGGTCATTCCCTCTATTTTTTGCTTTTCTACTTTATTCTCCTTATGGTAGTTTCAAAAGTTTTTAAAATTCTGCATTCCTCTACAGAAAGTACAACAACCATATTGACCTGGTTAACCTCCTCCTTTTACCCTCTCTCTCTCATAAATGAGCTCCCCTTAGACCTGTTGTTCATACTACTGCTTGTATGTGTGTCAGGTCTCTAGTGCATGTGTGAGAAAAAACATGTGGCCTTTGGTTTCCCCAACCTGACTAATTTAACTTAAGGTGATGTTCTCTAGTTCCATCCATTTACCTGCAAACAACAAAATTTCATGCATATTTAAGGCTGAATAAAATTCCATTGTGTGTAAATGCCACAGTTTTGGATCCATGTATCAGTTGTGAGGCATCTTGGCTGTTTACATATGTTAGCTGTTGTGAGTAATGCTGCAGTAAACATGGATGTGCAGGTGTCTGTCTTGTTACCTGGCTTGCATTCATTCAGGTATATCCCTATGAATGATAATGCTGGATCACACAGCAATTCTACTTTGAGTTTCGAGAAGCCTCCATATTGTTTTCCACAGTTGTTGTACTAATTTGCATTCCCACTAACTGCATATGAGGGTTCCTCTTTTTTAGACATCCTTGAAAACATTAGTTGTTTGTATTCTTGATAGCCATTACAATGGGAGTGGTTTGGAATCTTGGTATGGTTTTCATTTTTGTTTTCTTTCTGACGAGCGATGGTGAGCATTTCTTTATGTAGTTGTAGGTCCTTTGGACTTCTGCCTTGGAACAAGCTCTGTTAAGTTCATTTGTGTATTTCTTCATTGGGTCACTGATTTTTACGGGAATTTAGTTTTTGAGTATATTCTCGGTATTAATTTCAGTCAGATGTATACCTGGCAAAGATTTCCCCATTCTGGAGCCTTGGTTTCTGCTTCTATTCCTCACCACGTCATCTCAAGGTGTGGTTCTAGTGGACTGGCAAGGGAGGAAAAGGTTCCATGGAGGCACAGCACAGACACCTGTTGATCTGATATAAATTCTTCTCTGGTCTGCAGAGTACATCAAAGCACAGGCAGTGAAGGTTGGAAGGAATTCACCTCATTCACCGGTGTTTCCAGGTGTTCATAAGTATGGGTTCTGCTGAAAGGTACTTTTTTTTGATGAAAGCCCAGAAATTGACTTCCACAAAGTAGTTAATATTCATGGGTCACATTCATTGTGTGGGTGTGTTTGTGTGTGGGGCCGCATGTGTGGTTGAAAATAGTTCCTGGATCATTGTCCGTGGATGCTGTGTTCCTAATAATGCCAGTCAGGAATGCTCCTTCGGAAGGCAGTAATTTTGGGTTTTTCTCTGTGTTGTTACTCCCTAGGTAAACTGTAATCAATTCACTGAGGAGGAAAGATTCAGGGATCCTTGAATATGTGCAGGGTATGTGAGGCTATCGTGATGCATATATGTATGTGCCTCGTTACCCTGCTAGAAGTGATTTGAGTTCAAGTGATGGCTTTGGACACTGACTCTCGATTAGCCTTTAGTTGTTCCTTGGCATAATGGTGGTAGTATGTCTTCCTTCCAAGGACAATGTTGGAACTGATGTCACTTCTTGGGTTTTTCTAAGTTTGATCCTTCCTAAAGTGCTTAAAGTGTCGCCTCAGTAGGGTAACGCCAGGATTTCAGCCTTTGCAGATAACATTCGACTTGCGTTGAATAGAGGCCAGGTTCCTGGGTGTCTGTGTCTACCTTTCTGTGTGCCTTTCTTGTGTGTATGTGTCTGTCTTTGTCTGTGTGCTTAATATTTCTCATTTGTTCATGTATTAATTTCTTTGCTATTTGTCATAAATTCTCATATTACCAATTGTTTCACACTCTTTGAGTGTATCCGCTGCTTAGGCATGCAGAAGTGTCTTTGAATCAAAATCTATCATTAACGTTGAGGAAATAGACGGAACGAACAAGGCTGGGTGATGTTCTATGACTTCTGGTCTTGCACAAAGTTGTAATTAACTCCATAGAATGTAAGAAATTCACATACAAGATAAATATTAGTATGTCACTCATTCTCTGTGTGTGAGTGTGTGTGGGATGTTTGTTGTTTAGTTTCCCAACACTGGTTGGTAGAATATAGGTTCCTTCCCCAAGTCACTTGAGGAACAGCCTTGTGTGGCACTGACTTTACGTCTTGGGTTCCATGAATGAAAGGTGAACTGTGATGTCCCTCAGAGAACCATTGCAGATTTGAATGTCCTTCCTGAGAGTTTCATGTTTATTCCATAGGTTGTGGTGTTCCTGAAATCTGCCATTCTTCCGAGAGGTGGTAAGCATTTCAGTCACTAGAGAACCCTAAGCATTCCTTGGCTATAGCGTGTGTGTGCCTGTGTACTTCTCAGATCAAAGTGAAGTAATTTCTGTGTCGTTAGGAAGTGAATTCTTGTGGTGACCTTGAGGCTCTTGGCAGCCAGTGTGTGCTTTTGCGTGTTTTGTTCAAGTGAGGAACACTGTAGGCTGGAAGACAGCCCCAGGCCCTCACTCTGTGATATTTTGGGTCAGTTAAGGGAATACCCTCCCAGATGATGGGAGATGTAGTTCTGAGAAGGAAGTTGCCTCATCCAAGGTTCAGGGAGTTTTCCTGGCTTATTTACCTTCAAAGGGCTTGAGGTGTTTGTGTACTCACCAGGTGAAAGCCTTCCTGTCCTCCAAAGTGTGGGGTCCAGATTGGGAGTAGTTTGGAAGAAGTCAGAAATGTCATGCCAGTTGAACCTTGAATGATCTGAGGAGGGAACGTGGAGGAGAAAAGCAATTCCCAGATCACAAGTTCTTGCCAGGAAACTGCCACACAAATGGCTGGAGACTGAAGGGAGAGGGGCCATAGAGGCAGTGCTTACGTGGTCTGACCAATCAGGACAGACTTGGTTGTGATGTCACAGTGGGATCCCAGCCACTGCAACATACACATTCCCGAGGCAGCTCCTGCCTGGCCTCTTGCTATGGTAGCGCAGCCAGCCAAGCATGGAGAAGCTGGAGGTAGGTGCCACTGTCTCGTGTGGAAGACTTCTCTTTTATTTGGGTCCTCGATATACGGGGCACACGTGGCCTGAGCACACGGGTGACCTGAGCATCCTAGGATCGGGTGATACCATTCCTCAGTAGAGATCTTCATAAACTTTTTTGGTTTTGGTGGAACTGTTGGGACTGGTAATACTGGCGTTGAAACTCAATGCTTTACACTTGCAAAGCAGTTGCTCTACCCTTTTAGCAACACCTCCTGTCAAACTTCCATAAATCTTTAGATTAAAGAAGTACAGTGAACCCCGAAAAGAATAAACAGAGCCAAACCATCCAACACCAATCACTATATTGTTTAGGAATGGATCGGTATGTGATAAAAAACCCATAGTAATGTACCAGAAATTTGGGCTGTTTGCCCGTGACGTATACCTGCATTTCTCTCACCTCAGCAGGTAGAAACAGGAGGATCGCAGTTCAAACCAGCTCTTGCAAATATTTTCCACAAGCCTCTGTTGAAAATACTCAACGCACAGAAGGTGTGCTGGAGTGGTATGGTTTTTCTTTTTTGAAATATTGTTTATTGAGTACTGTTGTACTGGGTATATGTTGTTACATTTACAAAAGTTTTTTACACTATGTCATAGTTAAAATCATCCCTTCCATCATTTTCCTTTATTATCTCCCTCCCTATTCCTGGAATAGTTTCACAGGTCTCATGTTTCCATTTTCATACATGAGTACACAATATTTCCATCCTATTCACCCTCACAACCATTTACTAATAATCCTCCCTGCTCCCAATGTAACTAACCGCGAGACAAGACCAGGTTTACTTTCTTGTGTTGTGTTTTTTATTAGTTTATATGTTTGTGTTTGGTGGGACTGGGTCTGTTTTCTTCTTTTGAAAAAAAATGATATTTTTTTGTTTAAGATGGGTCTATAGGGAGTTTCACTGTGACATTTCCATGTACATACGTCTTATGATCCTAATTGTTTCATCCCTTCCTGTTGTCCTTTTTACTTTATTCCCCTTCCATTTTTGATGTATAGAAAATACATCAACCGACCGTATTCACATTCTTAACTTCGTTCTTTGAAATGTTCTCCCTCCCATTAGGGACTCCCCGTCAGATTGAGTTGTTTTTCATAGCACTCTTTGTATATTTATTGGGCCTATATTCTACATCTGAGAGAAAACATGCAGTGTTTGGTTTCAGAACCTGGCTAATTTCACTTAAGATAATCTCCATTGCCATCCATTTCTCTGCAAAGGATAAAATCTCATTCTTTATTGTGGCTGAATCAAATTCCATTGAAAATTCTTGTTTTTCTAATTTACAGATAAAAAGAAAGTTATGCAGTGACACAGATTATCAGGAAATTACCACATGGTTTCTGTTCCACTGGAATTTCAGATTCCACAAACTCAGGTGAGTTAAGGAGCATGTTTGATCAGAGATCTTTCTCTGTGAGCTAAACAACTCCCATACCCCCGCTTCTAGCAGTGACTGAGTTGAGGACGAGTTCATGAGCCCTGGGTCCCTTAGCATGTATGTATCATTGAAGCATTGTTTGTCAGCACCCCAGCAAATGCACTGGTAGGATTTTTGCAGAGGCCATAGATGCTTTATTGCAGGGCAGATGTCAAGATGCCCCTGGGCTTTCAGTGTAAGCCCCTGAGTTTATGGAGGCCTCTTGGATGCCACCAGTAGTTAGCAGATGGGCCTGTCATCTTCCATGTGTTAGTTACCTATATGTGTGTAACAAATTCCTCCAACTTTTAGCATAGTAAACAAGAAAACATAATTCACTCATTTTCTGTGGGTCAGGCATTTGGGAAGTGCCCAGTTGAGCAAAAGTGACCCAAAATGTTAGTAGAATAGGAGAAGCCAAACTGACCTTATATGTCATTTAGACCAACCTTCTTATTTGATAGGGAAATGTATGCAGAGAGTTTGAATGATTACCTGTGCTGGTGCAGCTATTTTCAGAGGTGTTTGGAGCACAGGGCTCTGTTCCTCACATCTGCTGTTGGGTGATGTGAGTGTGATGTCAGTGCTATAATGTTTGTGTGGAGGTATGAGGTCATGAGAACTAACATGCATAGTCAGTCATTTGGGTGTTAGTTTGTGGGAAACCTGGCCGATTCAGTTTGGTTGTGTAACTTCTGTCTGTGAAGGTCAGTGAAATGAACACAATGATTAAAAACACTTTTTTCCATTCCTGAGTTTTAACAAACTTACTGTAGTGGGGGTACATTGTGACTTTTGCCAAAGTTCTTATAATATGCCATAGTTGAATTCATCCCTCCACATTCTCCTTTATTCTCTCTCACCGTATTCCTGGAATAGTTTCATCACGTCTCGTTTTTCCATTTTCATACATGAGTATATAATATTTATACCATATCCTACACCCTTTCCTTATATCCTCACCCCTCCCACAAGTAACAACTCCCTATACAGGACCTATTTTCCATTTCTGTTACCAAAAATCCCTTTTTGTGTTTATTTTGTTTTAGTGTGGGGAGCAGAACTGGGGCTTGAACTCAGGGACTCTACCTTGAGGCAGTTCACCAGCCGTTTTTTTGTGATAGGTGTTTCTGAGACAGGGTCTTGCAAACTATTTGCCCAAGCTGTGTTTGAACCAAGATCTTCCTTATCTCTCCCTTCTGAGTCACAGGGACTGCGGGTGTGAGCCACTGGTGACCCGCACGTTTTTGTTTGTTTAATTAAGATAGCTATTCGGGATGTTTCATTGTGACATTTGCTCATACATATATAGCTCTATGCATATATATATATATGTACACGTTATAACACAAATTGGGTCATTCCCTCTATTTTTTGCTTTTCTACTTTATTCTCCTTATGGTAGTTTCAAAAGTTTTTAAAATTCTGCATTCCTCTACAGAAAGTACAACAACCATATTGACCTGGTTAACCTCCTCCTTTTACCCTCTCTCTCTCATAAATGAGCTCCCCTTAGACCTGTTGTTCATACTACTGCTTGTATGTGTGTCAGGTCTCTAGTGCATGTGTGAGAAAAAACATGTGGCCTTTGGTTTCCCCAACCTGACTAATTTAACTTAAGGTGATGTTCTCTAGTTCCATCCATTTACCTGCAAACAACAAAATTTCATGCATATTTAAGGCTGAATAAAATTCCATTGTGTGTAAATGCCACAGTTTTGGATCCATGTATCAGTTGTGAGGCATCTTGGCTGTTTACATATGTTAGCTGTTGTGAGTAATGCTGCAGTAAACATGGATGTGCAGGTGTCTGTCTTGTTACCTGGCTTGCATTCATTCAGGTATATCCCTATGAATGATAATGCTGGATCACACAGCAATTCTACTTTGAGTTTCGAGAAGCCTCCATATTGTTTTCCACAGTTGTTGTACTAATTTGCATTCCCACTAACTGCATATGAGGGTTCCTCTTTTTTAGACATCCTTGAAAACATTAGTTGTTTGTATTCTTGATAGCCATTACAATGGGAGTGGTTTGGAATCTTGGTATGGTTTTCATTTTTGTTTTCTTTCTGACGAGCGATGGTGAGCATTTCTTTATGTAGTTGTAGGTCCTTTGGACTTCTGCCTTGGAACAAGCTCTGTTAAGTTCATTTGTGTATTTCTTCATTGGGTCACTGATTTTTACGGGAATTTAGTTTTTGAGTATATTCTCGGTATTAATTTCAGTCAGATGTATACCTGGCAAAGATTTCCCCATTCTGGAGCCTTGGTTTCTGCTTCTATTCCTCACCACGTCATCTCAAGGTGTGGTTCTAGTGGACTGGCAAGGGAGGAAAAGGTTCCATGGAGGCACAGCACAGACACCTGTTGATCTGATATAAATTCTTCTCTGGTCTGCAGAGTACATCAAAGCACAGGCAGTGAAGGTTGGAAGGAATTCACCTCATTCACCGGTGTTTCCAGGTGTTCATAAGTATGGGTTCTGCTGAAAGGTACTTTTTTTGATGAAAGCCCAGAAATTGACTTCCACAAAGTAGTTAATATTCATGGGTCACATTCATTGTGTGGGTGTGTTTGTGTGTGGGGCCGCATGTGTGGTTGAAAATAGTTCCTGGATCATTGTCCGTGGATGCTGTGTTCCTAATAATGCCAGTCAGGAATGCTCCTTCGGAAGGCAGTAATTTTGGGTTTTTCTCTGTGTTGTTACTCCCTAGGTAAACTGTAATCAATTCACTGAGGAGGAAAGATTCAGGGATCCTTGAATATGTGCAGGGTATGTGAGGCTATCGTAATGCATATATGTATGTGCCTCGTTACCCTGCTAGAAGTGATTTGAGTTCAAGTGATGGCTTTGGACACTGACTCTCGATTAGCCTTTAGTTGTTCCTTGGCATAATGGTGGTAGTATGTCTTCCTTCCAAGGACAATGTTGGAACTGATGTCACTTCTTGGGTTTTTCTAAGTTTGATCCTTCCTAAAGTGCTTAAAGTGTCGCCTCAGTAGGGTAACGCCAGGATTTCAGCCTTTGCAGATAACATTCGACTTGCGTTGAATAGAGGCCAGGTTCCTGGGTGTCTGTGTCTACCTTTCTGTGTGCCTTTCTTGTGTGTATGTGTCTGTCTTTGTCTGTGTGCTTAATATTTCTCATTTGTTCATGTATTAATTTCTTTGCTATTTGTCATAAATTCTCATATTACCAATTGTTTCACACTCTTTGAGTGTATCCGCTGCTTAGGCATGCAGAAGTGTCTTTGAATCAAAATCTATCATTAACGTTGAGGAAATAGACGGAACGAACAAGGCTGGGTGATGTTCTATGACTTCTGGTCTTGCACAAAGTTGTAATTAACTCCATAGAATGTAAGAAATTCACATACAAGATAAATATTAGTATGTCACTCATTCTCTGTGTGTGAGTGTGTGTGGGATGTTTGTTGTTTAGTTTCCCAACACTGGTTGGTAGAATATAGGTTCCTTCCCCAAGTCACTTGAGGAACAGCCTTGTGTGGCACTGACTTTACGTCTTGGGTTCCATGAATGAAAGGTGAACTGTGATGTCCCTCAGAGAACCATTGCAGATTTGAATGTCCTTCCTGAGAGTTTCATGTTTATTCCATAGGTTGTGGTGTTCCTGAAATCTGCCATTCTTCCGAGAGGTGGTAAGCATTTCAGTCACTAGAGAACCCTAAGCATTCCTTGGCTATAGCGTGTGTGTGCCTGTGTACTTCTCAGATCAAAGTGAAGTAATTTCTGTGTCGTTAGGAAGTGAATTCTTGTGGTGACCTTGAGGCTCTTGGCAGCCAGTGTGTGCTTTTGCGTGTTTTGTTCAAGTGAGGAACACTGTAGGCTGGAAGACAGCCCCAGGCCCTCACTCTGTGATATTTTGGGTCAGTTAAGGGAATACCCTCCCAGATGATGGGAGATGTAGTTCTGAGAAGGAAGTTGCCTCATCCAAGGTTCAGGGAGTTTTCCTGGCTTATTTACCTTCAAAGGGCTTGAGGTGTTTGTGTACTCACCAGGTGAAAGCCTTCCTGTCCTCCAAAGTGTGGGGTCCAGATTGGGAGTAGTTTGGAAGAAGTCAGAAATGTCATGCCAGTTGAACCTTGAATGATCTGAGGAGGGAACGTGGAGGAGAAAAGCAATTCCCAGATCACAAGTTCTTGCCAGGAAACTGCCACACAAATGGCTGGAGACTGAAGGGAGAGGGGCCATAGAGGCAGTGCTTATGTGGTCTGACCAATCAGGACAGACTTGGTTGTGATGTCACAGTGGGATCCCAGCCACTGCAACATACACATTCCCGAGGCAGCTCCTGCCTGGCCTCTTGCTATGGTAGCGCAGCCAGCCAAGCATGGAGAAGCTGGAGGTAGGTGCCACTGTCTCGTGTGGAAGACTTCTCTTTTATTTGGGTCCTCGATATACGGGGCACACGTGGCCTGAGCACACGGGTGACCTGAGCATCCTAGGATCGGGTGATACCATTCCTCAGTAGAGATCTTCATAAACTTTTTTGGTTTTGGTGGAACTGTTGGGACTGGTAATACTGGCGTTGAAACTCAATGCTTTACACTTGCAAAGCAGTTGCTCTACCCTTTTAGCAACACCTCCTGTCAAACTTCCATAAATCTTTAGATTAAAGAAGTACAGTGAACCCCGAAAAGAATAAACAGAGCCAAACCATCCAACACCAATCACTATATTGTTTAGGAATGGATCGGTATGTGATAAAAAACCCATAGTAATGTACCAGAAATTTGGGCTGTTTGCCCGTGACGTATACCTGCATTTCTCTCACCTCAGCAGGTAGAAACAGGAGGATCGCAGTTCAAACCAGCTCTTGCAAATATTTTCCACAAGCCTCTGTTGAAAATACTCAACGCACAGAAGGTGTGCTGGAGTGGTATGGTTTTTCTTTTTTGAAATATTGTTTATTGAGTACTGTTGTACTGGGTATATGTTGTTACATTTACAAAAGTTTTTTACACTATGTCATAGTTAAAATCATCCCTTCCATCATTTTCCTTTATTATCTCCCTCCCTATTCCTGGAATAGTTTCACAGGTCTCATGTTTCCATTTTCATACATGAGTACACAATATTTCCATCCTATTCACCCTCACAACCATTTACTAATAATCCTCCCTGCTCCCAATGTAACTAACCGCGAGACAAGACCAGGTTTACTTTCTTGTGTTGTGTTTTTTATTAGTTTATATGTTTGTGTTTGGTGGGACTGGGTCTGTTTTCTTCTTTTGAAAAAAAATGATATTTTTTTGTTTAAGATGGGTCTATGGGAGTTTCACTGTGACATTTCCATGTACATACGTCTTATGATCCTAATTGTTTCATCCCTTCCTGTTGTCCTTTTTACTTTATTCCCCTTCCATTTTTGATGTATAGAAAATACATCAACCGACCGTATTCACATTCTTAACTTCGTTCTTTGAAATGTTCTCCCTCCCATTAGGGACTCCCCGTCAGATTGAGTTGTTTTTCATAGCACTCTTTGTATATTTATTGGGCCTATATTCTACATCTGAGAGAAAACATGCAGTGTTTGGTTTCAGAACCTGGCTAATTTCACTTAAGATAATCTCCATTGCCATCCATTTCTCTGCAAAGGATAAAATCTCATTCTTTATTGTGGCTGAATCAAATTCCATTGAAAATTCTTGTTTTTCTAATTTACAGATAAAAAGAAAGTTATGCAGTGACACAGATTATCAGTAAATTACCACATGGTTTCTGTTCCACTGGAATTTCAGATTCCACAAACTCAGGTGAGTTAAGGAGCATGTTTGATCAGAGATCTTTCTCTGTGAGCTAAACAACTCCCATACCCCCGCTTCTAGCAGTGACTGAGTTGAGGACGAGTTCATGAGCCCTGGGTCCCTTAGCATGTATGTATCATTGAAGCATTGTTTGTCAGCACCCCAGCAAATGCACTGGTAGGATTTTTGCAGAGGCCATAGATGCTTTATTGCAGGGCAGATGTCAAGATGCCCCTGGGCTTTCAGTGTAAGCCCCTGAGTTTATGGAGGCCTCTTGGATGCCACCAGTAGTTAGCAGATGGGCCTGTCATCTTCCATGTGTTAGTTACCTATATGTGTGTAACAAATTCCTCCAACTTTTAGCATAGTAAACAAGAAAACATAATTCACTCATTTTCTGTGGGTCAGGCATTTGGGAAGTGCCCAGTTGAGCAAAAGTGACCCAAAATGTTAGTAGAATAGGAGAAGCCAAACTGACCTTATATGTCATTTAGACCAACCTTCTTATTTGATAGGGAAATGTATGCAGAGAGTTTGAATGATTACCTGTGCTGGTGCAGCTATTTTCAGAGGTGTTTGGAGCACAGGGCTCTGTTCCTCACATCTGCTGTTGGGTGATGTGAGTGTGATGTCAGTGCTATAATGTTTGTGTGGAGGTATGAGGTCATGAGAACTAACATGCATAGTCAGTCATTTGGGTGTTAGTTTGTGGGAAACCTGGCCGATTCAGTTTGGTTGTGTAACTTCTGTCTGTGAAGGTCAGTGAAATGAACACAATGATTAAAAACACTTTTTTCCATTCCTGAGTTTTAACAAACTTACTGTAGTGGGGGTACATTGTGACTTTTGCCAAAGTTCTTATAATATGCCATAGTTGAATTCATCCCTCCACATTCTCCTTTATTCTCTCTCACCGTATTCCTGGAATAGTTTCATCACGTCTCGTTTTTCCATTTTCATACATGAGTATATAATATTTATACCATATCCTACACCCTTTCCTTATATCCTCACCCCTCCCACAAGTAACAACTCCCTATACAGGACCTATTTTCCATTTCTGTTACCAAAAATCCCTTTTTGTGTTTATTTTGTTTTAGTGTGGGGAGCAGAACTGGGGCTTGAACTCAGGGACTCTACCTTGAGGCAGTTCACCAGCCGTTTTTTTGTGATAGGTGTTTCTGAGACAGGGTCTTGCAAACTATTTGCCCAAGCTGTGTTTGAACCAAGATCTTCCTTATCTCTCCCTTCTGAGTCACAGGGACTGCGGGTGTGAGCCACTGGTGACCCGCACGTTTTTGTTTGTTTAATTAAGATAGCTATTCGGGATGTTTCATTGTGACATTTGCTCATACATATATAGCTCTATGCATATATATATATGTACACGTTATAACACAAATTGGGTCATTCCCTCTATTTTTTGCTTTTCTACTTTATTCTCCTTCTTATGGTAGTTTCAAAAGTTTTTAAAATTCTGCATTCCTCTACAGAAAGTACAACAACCATATTGACCTGGTTAACCTCCTCCTTTTACCCTCTCTCTCTCATAAATGAGCTCCCCTTAGACCTGTTGTTCATACTACTGCTTGTATGTGTGTCAGGTCTCTAGTGCATGTGTGAGAAAAAACATGTGGCCTTTGGTTTCCCCAACCTGACTAATTTAACTTAAGGTGATGTTCTCTAGTTCCATCCATTTACCTGCAAACAACAAAATTTCATGCATATTTAAGGCTGAATAAAATTCCATTGTGTGTAAATGCCACAGTTTTGGATCCATGTATCAGTTGTGAGGCATCTTGGCTGTTTACATATGTTAGCTGTTGTGAGTAATGCTGCAGTAAACATGGATGTGCAGGTGTCTGTCTTGTTACCTGGCTTGCATTCATTCAGGTATATCCCTATGAATGATAATGCTGGATCACACAGCAATTCTACTTTGAGTTTCGAGAAGCCTCCATATTGTTTTCCACAGTTGTTGTACTAATTTGCATTCCCACTAACTGCATATGAGGGTTCCTTTTTTTTAGACATCCTTGAAAACATTAGTTGTTTGTATTCTTGATAGCCATTACAATGGGAGTGGTTTGGAATCTTGGTATGGTTTTCATTTTTGTTTTCTTTCTGACGAGCGATGGTGAGCATTTCTTTATGTAGTTGTAGGTCCTTTGGACTTCTGCCTTGGAACAAGCTCTGTTAAGTTCATTTGTGTATTTCTTCATTGGGTCACTGATTTTTACGGGAATTTAGTTTTTGAGTATATTCTCGGTATTAATTTCAGTCAGATGTATACCTGGCAAAGATTTCCCCATTCTGGAGCCTTGGTTTCTGCTTCTATTCCTCACCACGTCATCTCAAGGTGTGGTTCTAGTGGACTGGCAAGGGAGGAAAAGGTTCCATGGAGGCACAGCACAGACACCTGTTGATCTGATATAAATTCTTCTCTGGTCTGCAGAGTACATCAAAGCACAGGCAGTGAAGGTTGGAAGGAATTCACCTCATTCACCGGTGTTTCCAGGTGTTCATAAGTATGGGTTCTGCTGAAAGGTACTTTTTTTTGATGAAAGCCCAGAAATTGACTTCCACAAAGTAGTTAATATTCATGGGTCACATTCATTGTGTGGGTGTGTTTGTGTGTGGGGCCGCATGTGTGGTTGAAAATAGTTCCTGGATCATTGTCCGTGGATGCTGTGTTCCTAATAATGCCAGTCAGGAATGCTCCTTCGGAAGGCAGTAATTTTGGGTTTTTCTCTGTGTTGTTACTCCCTAGGTAAACTGTAATCAATTCACTGAGGAGGAAAGATTCAGGGATCCTTGAATATGTGCAGGGTATGTGAGGCTATCGTGATGCATATATGTATGTGCCTCGTTACCCTGCTAGAAGTGATTTGAGTTCAAGTGATGGCTTTGGACACTGACTCTCGATTAGCCTTTAGTTGTTCCTTGGCATAATGGTGGTAGTATGTCTTCCTTCCAAGGACAATGTTGGAACTGATGTCACTTCTTGGGTTTTTCTAAGTTTGATCCTTCCTAAAGTGCTTAAAGTGTCGCCTCAGTAGGGTAACGCCAGGATTTCAGCCTTTGCAGATAACATTCGACTTGTGTTGAATAGAGGCCAGGTTCCTGGGTGTCTGTGTCTACCTTTCTGTGTGCCTTTCTTGTGTGTATGTGTCTGTCTTTGTCTGTGTGCTTAATATTTCTCATTTGTTCATGTATTAATTTCTTTGCTATTTGTCATAAATTCTCATATTACCAATTGTTTCACACTCTTTGAGTGTATCCGCTGCTTAGGCATGCAGAAGTGTCTTTGAATCAAAATCTATCATTAACGTTGAGGAAATAGACGGAACGAACAAGGCTGGGTGATGTTCTATGACTTCTGGTCTTGCACAAAGTTGTAATTAACTCCATAGAATGTAAGAAATTCACATACAAGATAAATATTAGTATGTCACTCATTCTCTGTGTGTGAGTGTGTGTGGGATGTTTGTTGTTTAGTTTCCCAACACTGGTTGGTAGAATATAGGTTCCTTCCCCAAGTCACTTGAGGAACAGCCTTGTGTGGCACTGACTTTATGTCTTGGGTTCCATGAATGAAAGGTGAACTGTGATGTCCCTCAGAGAACCATTGCAGATTTGAATGTCCTTCCTGAGAGTTTCATGTTTATTCCATAGGTTGTGGTGTTCCTGAAATCTGCCATTCTTCCGAGAGGTGGTAAGCATTTCAGTCACTAGAGAACCCTAAGCATTCCTTGGCTATAGCGTGTGTGTGCCTGTGTACTTCTCAGATCAAAGTGAAGTAATTTCTGTGTCGTTAGGAAGTGAATTCTTGTGGTGACCTTGAGGCTCTTGGCAGCCAGTGTGTGCTTTTGCGTGTTTTGTTCAAGTGAGGAACACTGTAGGCTGGAAGACAGCCCCAGGCCCTCACTCTGTGATATTTTGGGTCAGTTAAGGGAATACCCTCCCAGATGATGGGAGATGTAGTTCTGAGAAGGAAGTTGCCTCATCCAAGGTTCAGGGAGTTTTCCTGGCTTATTTACCTTCAAAGGGCTTGAGGTGTTTGTGTACTCACCAGGTGAAAGCCTTCCTGTCCTCCAAAGTGTGGGGTCCAGATTGGGAGTAGTTTGGAAGAAGTCAGAAATGTCATGCCAGTTGAACCTTGAATGATCTGAGGAGGGAACGTGGAGGAGAAAAGCAATTCCCAGATCACAAGTTCTTGCCAGGAAACTGCCACACAAATGGCTGGAGACTGAAGGGAGAGGGGCCATAGAGGCAGTGCTTACGTGGTCTGACCAATCAGGACAGACTTGGTTGTGATGTCACAGTTGGATCCCAGCCACTGCAACATACACATTCCCGAGGCAGCTCCTGCCTGGCCTCTTGCTATGGTAGCGCAGCCAGCCAAGCATGGAGAAGCTGGAGGTAGGTGCCACTGTCTCGTGTGGAAGACTTCTCTTTTATTTGGGTCCTCGATATACGGGGCACACGTGGCCTGAGCACACGGGTGACCTGAGCATCCTAGGATCGGGTGATACCATTCCTCAGTAGAGATCTTCATAAACTTTTTTGGTTTTGGTGGAACTGTTGGGACTGGTAATACTGGCGTTGAAACTCAATGCTTTTCACTTGCAAAGCAGTTGCTCTACCCTTTTAGCAACACCTCCTGTCAAACTTCTATAAATCTTTAGATTAAAGAAGTACAGTGAACCCTGAAAAGAATAAACAGAGCGAAACCATCCAACACCAATCACTATATTGTTTAGGAATGGATCGGTATGTGATAAAAAACCCATAGTAATGTACCTGAAATTTGGGCTGTTTGCCCGTGACATATACCTGCATTTCTCTCACCTCAGCAGGTAGAAACAGGAGGATCGCAGTTCAAAGCCAGCTCTTGCAAATATTTTCCACAAGCCTCTGTTGAAAATACTCAACGCACAGAAGGTGTGCTGGAGTGGTATGGTTTTTCTTTTTTTAAATATTGTTTATTGAGTACTGCTGTACTGGGTATATGTTGTTACATTTACAAAAGTTTTTTACACTATGTCATAGTTAAAATCATCCCTTCCATCATTTTCCTTTATTATCTCCCTCCCTATTCCTGGAATAGTTTCACAGGTCTCATGTTTCCATTTTCATACATGAGTACACAATATTTCCATCCTATTCACCCTCACAACCATTTACTAATAATCCTCCCTGCTCCCAATGTAACTTACCGCGAGACAAGACCAGGTTTACTTTCTTGTGTTGTGTTTTTTATTAGTTTATATGTTTGTGTTTGGTGGGACTGGGTCTGTTTTCTTCTTTTGAAAAAAAATGATATTTTTTTGTTTAAGATAGGTCTATAGGGAGTTTCACTGTGACATTTCCATGTACATACGTCTTATGATCCTAATTGTTTCATCCCTTCCTGTTGTCCTTTTTACTTTATTCCCCTTCCATTTTTGATGGATAGAAAATACATCAACCGACCGTATTCACATTCTTAACTTCGTTCTTTGAAATGTTCTCCCTCCCATTAGGGACTCCCCGTCAGATTGAGTTGTTTTTCATAGCACTCTTTGTATATTTATTGGGCCTATATTCTACATCTGAGAGAAAACATGCAGTGTTTGGTTTCAGAACCTGGCTAATTTCACTTAAGATAATCTCCATTGCCATCCATTTCTCTGCAAAGGATAAAATCTCATTCTTTATTGTGGCTGAATCAAATTCCATTGAAAATTCTTGTTTTTCTAATTTACAGATAAAAAGAAAGTTATGCAGTGACACAGATTATCAGGAAATTACCACATGGTTTCTGTTCCACTGGAATTTCAGATTCCACAAACTCAGGTGAGTTAAGGAGCATGTTTGATCAGAGATCTTTCTCTGTGAGATAAACAACTCCCATACCCCGCTTCTAGCAGTGACTGAGTTGAGGACGAGTTCATGAGCACTGGGTCCCTTAGCATGTATGTATCATTGAAGCATTTTTTGTCAGCACCCCAGCAAATGCACTGGTAGGATTTTTGCAGAGGCCATAGATGCTTTATTGCAGGGCAGATGTCAAGATGCCCCTGGGCTTTCAGTGTAAGCCCCTGAGTTTATGGAGGCCTCTTGGATGCCACCAGTAGTTAGCAGATGGGCCTGTCATCTTCCATGTGTTAGTTACCTATATGTGTGTAACAAATTCCTCCAACTTTATCATAGTAAACAAGAAAACATAATTCACTCATTTTCTGTGGGTCAGGCATTTGGGAAGTGCCCAGTTGAGCAAAAGTGACCCAAAATGTTAGTAGAATAGGAGAAGCCAAACTGACCTTATATGTCATTTAGACCAACCTTCTTATTTGATAGGGAAATGTATGCAGAGAGTTTGAATGATTACCTGTGCTGGTGCAGCTATTTTCAGAGGTGTTTGGAGCACAGGGCTCTGTTCCTCACATCTGCTGTTGGGTGATGTGAGTGTGATGTCAGTGCTATAATGTTTGTGTGGAGGTATGAGGTCATGAGAACTAACATGCATAGTCAGTCATTTGGGTGTTAGTTTGTGGGAAACCTGGCCGATTCAGTTTGGTTGTGTAACTTCTGTCTGTGAAGGTCAGTGAAATGAACACAATGATTAAAAACACTTTTTTCCATTCCTGAGTTTTAACAAACTTACTGTAGTGGGGGTACATTGTGACTTTTGCCAAAGTTCTTATAATATGCCATAGTTGAATTCATCCCTCCACATTCTCCTTTATTCTCTCTCACCGTATTCCTGGAATAGTTTCATCACGTCTCGTTTTTCCATTTTCATACATGAGTATATAATATTTATACCATATCCTACACCCTTTCCTTATATCCTCACCCCTCCCACAAGTAACAACTCCCTATACAGGACCTATTTTCCATTTCTGTTACCAAAAATCCCTTTTTGTGTTTATTTTGTTTTAGTGTGGGGAGCAGAACTGGGGCTTGAACTCAGGGACTCTACCTTGAGGCAGTTCACCAGCCGTTTTTTTGTGATAGGTGTTTCTGAGACAGGGTCTTGCAAACTATTTGCCCAAGCTGTGTTTGAACCAAGATCTTCCTTATCTCTCCCTTCTGAGTCACAGGGACTGCGGGTGTGAGCCACTGGTGACCCGCACGTTTTTGTTTGTTTAATTAAGATAGCTATTCGGGATGTTTCATTGTGACATTTGCTCATACATATATAGCTCTATGCATATATATATATATGTACACGTTATAACACAAATTGGGTCATTCCCTCTATTTTTTGCTTTTCTACTTTATTCTCCTTCTTATGGTAGTTTCAAAAGTTTTTAAAATTCTGCATTCCTCTACAGAAAGTACAACAACCATATTGACCTGGTTAACCTCCTCCTTTTACCCTCTCTCTCTCATAAATGAGCTCCCCTTAGACCTGTTGTTCATACTACTGCTTGTATGTGTGTCAGGTCTCTAGTGCATGTGTGAGAAAAAACATGTGGCCTTTGGTTTCCCCAACCTGACTAATTTAACTTAAGGTGATGTTCTCTAGTTCCATCCATTTACCTGCAAACAACAAAATTTCATGCATATTTAAGGCTGAATAAAATTCCATTGTGTGTAAATGCCACAGTTTTGGATCCATGTATCAGTTGTGAGGCATCTTGACTGTTTACATAGGTTAGCTGTTGTGAGTAATGCTGCAGTAAACATGGATGTGCAGGTGTCTGTCTTGTTACCTGGCTTGCATTCATTCAGGTATATCCCTATGAATGATAATGCTGGATCACACAGCAATTCTACTTTGAGTTTCGAGAAGCCTCCATATTGTTTTCCACAGTTGTTGTACTAATTTGCATTCCCACTAACTGCATATGAGGGTTCCTTTTTTTTAGACATCCTTGAAAACATTAGTTGTTTGTATTCTTGATAGCCATTACAATGGGAGTGGTTTGGAATCTTGGTATGGTTTTCATTTTTGTTTTCTTTCTGACGAGCGATGGTGAGCATTTCTTTATGTAGTTGTAGGTCCTTTGGACTTCTGCCTTGGAACAAGCTCTGTTAAGTTCATTTGTGTATTTCTTCATTGGGTCACTGATTTTTACGGGAATTTAGTTTTTGAGTATATTCTCGGTATTAATTTCAGTCAGATGTATACCTGGCAAAGATTTCCCCATTCTGGAGCCTTGGTTTCTGCTTCTATTCCTCACCACGTCATCTCAAGGTGTGGTTCTAGTGGACTGGCAAGGGAGGAAAAGGTTCCATGGAGGCACAGCACAGACACCTGTTGATCTGATATAAATTCTTCTCTGGTCTGCAGAGTACATCAAAGCACAGGCAGTGAAGGTTGGAAGGAATTCACCTCATTCACCGGTGTTTCCAGGTGTTCATAAGTATGGGTTCTGCTGAAAGGTACTTTTTTTTGATGAAAGCCCAGAAATTGACTTCCACAAAGTAGTTAATATTCATGGGTCACATTCATTGTGTGGGTGTGTTTGTGTGTGGGGCCGCATGTGTGGTTGAAAATAGTTCCTGGATCATTGTCCGTGGATGCTGTGTTCCTAATAATGCCAGTCAGGAATGCTCCTTCGGAAGGCAGTAATTTTGGGTTTTTCTCTGTGTTGTTACTCCCTAGGTAAACTGTAATCAATTCACTAAGGAGGAAAGATTCAGGGATCCTTGAATATGTGCAGGGTATGTGAGGCTATCGTGATGCATATATGTATGTGCCTCGTTACCCTGCTAGAAGTGATTTGAGTTCAAGTGATGGCTTTGGACACTGACTCTCGATTAGCCTTTAGTTGTTCCTTGGCATAATGGTGGTAGTATGTCTTCCTTCCAAGGACAATGTTGGAACTGATGTCACTTCTTGGGTTTTTCTAAGTTTGATCCTTCCTAAAGTGCTTAAAGTGTCGCCTCAGTAGGGTAACGCCAGGATTTCAGCCTTTGCAGATAACATTCGACTTGCGTTGAATAGAGGCCAGGTTCCTGGGTGTCTGTGTCTACCTTTCTGTGTGCCTTTCTTGTGTGTATGTGTCTGTCTTTGTCTGTGTGCTTAATATTTCTCATTTGTTCATGTATTAATTTCTTTGCTATTTGTCATAAATTCTCATATTACCAATTGTTTCACACTCTTTGAGTGTATCCCCTGCTTAGGCATGCAGAAGTGTCTTTGAATCAAAATCTATCATTAACGTTGAGGAAATAGACGGAACGAACAAGGCTGGGTGATGTTCTATGACTTCTGGTCTTGCACAAAGTTGTAATTAACTCCATAGAATGTAAGAAATTCACATACAAGATAAATATTAGTATGTCACTCATTCTCTGTGTGTGAGTGTGTGTGGGATGTTTGTTGTTTAGTTTCCCAACACTGGTTGGTAGAATATAGGTTCCTTCCCCAAGTCACTTGAGGAACAGCCTTGTGTGGCACTGACTTTATGTCTTGGGTTCCATGAATGAAAGGTGAACTGTGATGTCCCTCAGAGAACCATTGCAGATTTGAATGTCCTTCCTGAGAGTTTCATGTTTATTCCATAGGTTGTGGTGTTCCTGAAATCTGCCATTCTTCCGAGAGGTGGTAAGCATTTCAGTCACTAGAGAACCCTAAGCATTCCTTGGCTATAGCGTGTGTGTGCCTGTGTACTTCTCAGATCAAAGTGAAGTAATTTCTGTGTCGTTAGGAAGTGAATTCTTGTGGTGACCTTGAGGCTCTTGGCAGCCAGTGTGTGCTTTTGCGTGTTTTGTTCAAGTGAGGAACACTGTAGGCTGGAAGACAGCCCCAGGCCCTCACTCTGTGATATTTTGGGTCAGTTAAGGGAATACCCTCCCAGATGATGGGAGATGTAGTTCTGAGAAGGAAGTTGCCTCATCCAAGGTTCAGGGAGTTTTCCTGGCTTATTTACCTTCAAAGGGCTTGAGGTGTTTGTGTACTCACCAGGTGAAAGCCTTCCTGTCCTCCAAAGTGTGGGGTCCAGATTGGGAGTAGTTTGGAAGAAGTCAGAAATGTCATGCCAGTTGAACCTTGAATGATCTGAGGAGGGAACGTGGAGGAGAAAAGCAATTCCCAGATCACAAGTTCTTGCCAGGAAACTGCCACACAAATGGCTGGAGACTGAAGGGAGAGGGGCCATAGAGGCAGTGCTTACGTGGTCTGACCAATCAGGACAGACTTGGTTGTGATGTCACAGTGGGATCCCAGCCACTGCAACATACACATTCCCGAGGCAGCTCCTGCCTGGCCTCTTGCTATGGTAGCGCAGCCAGCCAAGCATGGAGAAGCTGGAGGTAGGTGCCACTGTCTCGTGTGGAAGACTTCTCTTTTATTTGGGTCCTCGATATACGGGGCACACGTGGCCTGAGCACACGGGTGACCTGAGCATCCTAGGATCGGGTGATACCATTCCTCAGTAGAGATCTTCATAAACTTTTTTGGTTTTGGTGGAACTGTTGGGACTGGTAATACTGGCGTTGAAACTCAATGCTTTTCACTTGCAAAGCAGTTGCTCTACCCTTTTAGCAACACCTCCTGTCAAACTTCCATAAATCTTTAGATTAAAGAAGTACAGTGAACCCCGAAAAGAATAAACAGAGCCAAACCATCCAACACCAATCACTATATTGTTTAGGAATGGATCGGTATGTGATAAAAAACCCATAGTAATGTACCAGAAATTTGGGCTGTTTGCCCGTGACGTATACCTGCATTTCTCTCACCTCAGCAGGTAGAAACAGGAGGATCGCAGTTCAAACCAGCTCTTGCAAATATTTTCCACAAGCCTCTGTTGAAAATACTCAACGCACAGAAGGTGTGCTGGAGTGGTATGGTTTTTCTTTTTTGAAATATTGTTTATTGAGTACTGTTGTACTGGGTATATGTTGTTACATTTACAAAAGTTTTTTACACTATGTCATAGTTAAAATCATCCCTTCCATCATTTTCCTTTATTATCTCCCTCCCTATTCCTGGAATAGTTTCACAGGTCTCATGTTTCCATTTTCATACATGAGTACACAATATTTCCATCCTATTCACCCTCACAACCATTTACTAATAATCCTCCCTGCTCCCAATGTAACTAACCGCGAGACAAGACCAGGTTTACTTTCTTGTGTTGTGTTTTTTATTAGTTTATATGTTTGTGTTTGGTGGGACTGGGTCTGTTTTCTTCTTTTGAAAAAAAATGATATTTTTTTGTTTAAGATGGGTCTATAGGGAGTTTCACTGTGACATTTCCATGTACATACGTCTTATGATCCTAATTGTTTCATCCCTTCCTGTTGTCCTTTTTACTTTATTCCCCTTCCATTTTTGATGTATAGAAAATACATCAACCGACCGTATTCACATTCTTAACTTCGTTCTTTGAAATGTTCTCCCTCCCATTAGGGACTCCCCGTCAGATTGAGTTGTTTTTCATAGCACTCTTTGTATATTTATTGGGCCTATATTCTACATCTGAGAGAAAACATGCAGTGTTTGGTTTCAGAACCTGGCTAATTTCACTTAAGATAATCTCCATTGCCATCCATTTCTCTGCAAAGGATAAAATCTCATTCTTTATTGTGGCTGAATCAAATTCCATTGAAAATTCTTGTTTTTCTAATTTACAGATAAAAAGAAAGTTATGCAGTGACACAGATTATCAGGAAATTACCACATGGTTTCTGTTCCACTGGAATTTCAGATTCCACAAACTCAGGTGAGTTAAGGAGCATGTTTGATCAGAGATCTTTCTCTGTGAGATAAACAACTCCCATACCCCCGCTTCTAGCAGTGACTGAGTTGAGGACGAGTTCATGAGCCCTGGGTCCCTTAGCATGTATGTATCATTGAAGCATTGTTTGTCAGCACCCCAGCAAATGCACTGGTAGGATTTTTGCAGAGGCCATAGATGCTTTATTGCAGGGCAGATGTCAAGATGCCCCTGGGCTTTCAGTGTAAGCCCCTGAGTTTATGGAGGCCTCTTGGATGCCACCAGTAGTTAGCAGATGGGCCTGTCATCTTCCATGTGTTAGTTACCTATATGTGTGTAACAAATTCCTCCAACTTTTAGCATAGTAAACAAGAAAACATAATTCACTCATTTTCTGTGGGTCAGGCATTTGGGAAGTGCCCAGTTGAGCAAAAGTGACCCAAAATGTTAGTAGAATAGGAGAAGCCAAACTGACCTTATATGTCATTTAGACCAACCTTCTTATTTGATAGGGAAATGTATGCAGAGAGTTTGAATGATTACCTGTGCTGGTGCAGCTATTTTCAGAGGTGTTTGGAGCACAGGGCTCTGTTCCTCACATCTGCTGTTGGGTGATGTGAGTGTGATGTCAGTGCTATAATGTTTGTGTGGAGGTATGAGGTCATGAGAACTAACATGCATAGTCAGTTATTTGGGTGTTAGTTTGTGGGAAACCTGGCCGATTCAGTTTGGTTGTGTAACTTCTGTCTGTGAAGGTCAGTGAAATGAACACAATGATTAAAAACACTTTTTTCCATTCCTGAGTTTTAACAAACTTACTGTAGTGGGGGTACATTGTGACTTTTGCCAAAGTTCTTATAATATGCCATAGTTGAATTCATCCCTCCACATTCTCCTTTATTCTCTCTCACCGTATTCCTGGAATAGTTTCATCACGTCTCGTTTTTCCATTTTCATACATGAGTATATAATATTTATACCATATCCTACACCCTTTCCTTATATCCTCACCCCTCCCACAAGTAACAACTCCCTATACAGGACCTATTTTCCATTTCTGTTACCAAAAATCCCTTTTTGTGTTTATTTTGTTTTAGTGTGGGGAGCAGAACTGGGGCTTGAACTCAGGGACTCTACCTTGAGGCAGTTCACCAGCCGTTTTTTTGTGATAGGTGTTTCTGAGACAGGGTCTTGCAAACTATTTGCCCAAGCTGTGTTTGAACCAAGATCTTCCTTATCTCTCCCTTCTGAGTCACAGGGACTGCGGGTGTGAGCCACTGGTGACCCGCACGTTTTTGTTTGTTTAATTAAGATAGCTATTCGGGATGTTTCATTGTGACATTTGCTCATACATATATAGCTCTATGCATATATATATATATGTACACGTTATAACACAAATTGGGTCATTCCCTCTATTTTTTGCTTTTCTACTTTATTCTCCTTCTTATGGTAGTTTCAAAAGTTTTTAAAATTCTGCATTCCTCTACAGAAAGTACAACAACCATATTGACCTGGTTAACCTCCTCCTTTTACCCTCTCTCTCTCATAAATGAGCTCCCCTTAGACCTGTTGTTCATACTACTGCTTGTATGTGTGTCAGGTCTCTAGTGCATGTGTGAGAAAAAACATGTGGCCTTTGGTTTCCCCAACCTGACTAATTTAACTTAAGGTGATGTTCTCTAGTTCCATCCATTTTCCTGCAAACAACAAAATTTCATGCATATTTAAATAAAATTCCATTGTGTGTAAATGCCACAGTTTTGGATCCATGTATCAGTTGTGAGGCATCTTGGCTGTTTACATATGTTAGCTGTTGTGAGTAATGCTGCAGTAAACATGGATGTGCAGGTGTCTGTCTTGTTACCTGGCTTGCATTCATTCAGGTATATCCCTATGAATGATAATGCTGGATCACACAGCAATTCTACTTTGAGTTTCGAGAAGCCTCCATATTGTTTTCCACAGTTGTTGTACTAATTTGCATTCCCACTAACTGCATATGAGGGTTCCTTTTTTTTAGACATCCTTGAAAACATTAGTTGTTTGTATTCTTGATAGCCATTACAATGGGAGTGGTTTGGAATCTTGGTATGGTTTTCATTTTTGTTTTCTTTCTGACGAGCGATGGTGAGCATTTCTTTATGTAGTTGTAGGTCCTTTGGACTTCTGCCTTGGAACAAGCTCTGTTAAGCTCATTTGTGTATTTCTTCATTGGGTCACTGATTTTTACGGGAATTTAGTTTTTGAGTATATTCTCGGTATTGATTTCAGTCAGATGTATACCTGGCAAAGATTTCCCCATTCTGGAGCCTTGGTTTCTGCTTCTATTCCTCACCACGTCATCTCAAGGTGTGGTTCTAGTGGACTGGCAAGGGAGGAAAAGGTTCCATGGAGGCACAGCACAGACACCTGTTGATCTGATATAAATTCTTCTCTGGTCTGCAGAGTACATCAAAGCACAGGCAGTGAAGGTTGGAAGGAATTCACCTCATTCACCGGTGTTTCCAGGTGTTCATAAGTATGGGTTCTGCTGAAAGGTACTTTTTTTTGATGAAAGCCCAGAAATTGACTTCCACAAAGTAGTTAATATTCATGGGTCACATTCATTGTGTGGGTGTGTTTGTGTGTGGGGCCGCATGTGTGGTTGAAAATAGTTCCTGGATCATTGTCCGTGGATGCTGTGTTCCTAATAATGCCAGTCAGGAATGCTCCTTCGGAAGGCAGTAATTTTGGGTTTTTCTCTGTGTTGTTACTCCCTAGGTAAACTGTAATCAATTCACTGAGGAGGAAAGATTCAGGGATCCTTGAATATGTGCAGGGTATGTGAGGCTATCGTGATGCATATATGTATGTGCCTCGTTACCCTGCTAGAAGTGATTTGAGTTCAAGTGATGGCTTTGGACACTGACTCTCGATTAGCCTTTAGTTGTTCCTTGGCATAATGGTGGTAGTATGTCTTCCTTCCAAGGACAATGTTGGAACTGATGTCACTTCTTGGGTTTTTCTAAGTTTGATCCTTCCTAAAGTGCTTAAAGTGTCGCCTCAGTAGGGTAACGCCAGGATTTCAGCCTTTGCAGATAACATTCGACTTGCGTTGAATAGAGGCCAGGTTCCTGGGTGTCTGTGTCTACCTTTCTGTGTGCCTTTCTTGTGTGTATGTGTCTGTCTTTGTCTGTGTGCTTAATATTTCTCATTTGTTCATGTATTAATTTCTTTGCTATTTGTCATAAATTCTCATATTACCAATTGTTTCACACTCTTTGAGTGTATCCGCTGCTTAGGCATGCAAAAGTATCTTTGAATCAAAATCTATCATTAACGTTGAGGAAATAGATGGAACGAACAAGGCTGGGTGATGTTCTATGACTTCTGGTCTTGCACAAAGTTGTAATTAACTCCATAGAATGTAAGAAATTCACATACAAGATAAATATTAGTATGTCACTTATTCTCTGTGTGTGAGTGTGTGTGGGATGTTTGTTGTTTAGTTTCCCAACACTGGTTGGTAGAATATAGGTTCCTTCCCCAAGTCACTTGAGGAACAGCCTTGTGTGGCACTGACTTTATGTCTTGGGTTCCATGAATGAAAGGTGAACTGTGATGTCCCTCAGAGAACCATTGCAGATTTGAATGTCCTTCCTGAGAGTTTCATGTTTATTCCATAGGTTGTGGTGTTCCTGAAATCTGCCATTCTTCCGAGAAGTGGTAAGCATTTCAGTCACTAGAGAACCCTAAGCATTCCTTGGCTATAGCGTGTGTGTGCCTGTGTACTTCTCAGATCAAAGTGAAGTAATTTCTGTGTCGTTAGGAAGTGAATTCTTGTGGTGACCTTGAGGCTCTTGGCAGCCAGTGTGTGCTTTTGCGTGTTTTGTTCAAGTGAGGAACACTGTAGGCTGGAAGACAGCCCCAGGTCCTCACTCTGTGATACTTTGGGTCAGTTAAGGGAATACCCTCCCAGATGATGGGAGATGTAGTTCTGAGAAGGAAGTTGCCTCATCCAAGGTTCAGGGAGTTTTCCTGGCTTATTTACCTTCAAAGGGCTTGAGGTGTTTGTGTACTCACCAGGTGAAAGCCTTCCTGTCCTCCAAAGTGTGGGGTCCAGATTGGGAGTAGTTTGGAAGAAGTCAGAAATGTCATGCCAGTTGAACCTTGAATGATCTGAGGAGGGAACGTGGAGGAGAAAAGCAATTCCCAGATCACAAGTTCTTGCCAGGAAACTGCCACACAAATGGCTGGAGACTGAAGGGAGAGGGGCCATAGAGGCAGTGCTTATGTGGTCTGACCAATCAGGACAGACTTGGTTGTGATGTCACAGTGGGATCCCAGCCACTGCAACATACACATTCCCGAGGCAGCTCCTGCCTGGCCTCTTGCTATGGTAGCGCAGCCAGCCAAGCATGGAGAAGCTGGAGGTAGGTGCCACTGTCTCGTGTGGAAGACTTCTCTTTTATTTGGGTCCTCGATATACGGGGCACACGTGGCCTGAGCACACGGGTGACCTGAGCATCCTAGGATCGGGTGATACCATTCCTCAGTAGAGATCTTCATAAACTTTTTTGGTTTTGGTGGAACTGTTGGGACTGGTAATACTGGCGTTGAAACTCAATGCTTTTCACTTGCAAAGCAGTTGCTCTACCCTTTTAGCAACACCTCCTGTCAAACTTCCATAAATCTTTAGATTAAAGAAGTACAGTGAACCCCGAAAAGAATAAACAGAGCCAAACCATCCAACACCAATCACTATATTGTTTAGGAATGGATCGGTATGTGATAAAAAACCCATAGTAATGTACCAGAAATTTGGGCTGTTTGCCCGTGACGTATACCTGCATTTCTCTCACCTCAGCAGGTAGAAACAGGAGGATCGCAGTTGAAACCAGCTCTTGCAAATATTTTCCACAAGCCTCTGTTGAAAATACTCAACGCACAGAAGGTGTGCTGGAGTGGTATGGTTTTTCTTTTTTGAAATATTGTTTATTGAGTACTGTTGTACTGGGTATATGTTGTTACATTTACAAAAGTTTTTTACACTATGTCATAGTTAAAATCATCCCTTCCATCATTTTCCTTTATTATCTCCCTCCCTATTCCTGGAATAGTTTCACAGGTCTCATGTTTCCATTTTCATACATGAGTACACAATATTTCCATCCTATTCACCCTCACAACCATTTACTAATAATCCTCCCTGCTCCCAATGTAACTAACCGCGAGACAAGACCAGGTTTACTTTCTTGTGTTGTGTTTTTTATTAGTTTATATGTTTGTGTTTGGTGGGACTGGGTCTGTTTTCTTCTTTTGAAAAAAAATGATATTTTTTTGTTTAAGATGGGTCTATAGGGAGTTTCACTGTGACATTTCCATGTACATACGTCTTATGATCCTAATTGTTTCATCCCTTCCTGTTGTCCTTTTTACTTTATTCCCCTTCCATTTTTGATGTATAGAAAATACATCAACCGACCGTATTCACATTCTTAACTTCGTTCTTTGAAATGTTCTCCCTCCCATTAGGGACTCCCCGTCAGATTGAGTTGTTTTTCATAGCACTCTTTCTATATTTATTGGGCCTATATTCTACATCTGAGAGAAAACATGCAGTGTTTGGTTTCAGAACCTGGCCAATTTCACTTAAGATAATCTCCATTGCCATCCATTTCTCTGCAAAGGATAAAATCTCATTCTTTATTGTGGTTGAATCAAATTCCATTGAAAATTCTTGTTTTTCTAATTTACAGATAAAAAGAAAGTTATGCAGTGACACAGATTATCAGGAAATTACCACATGGTTTCTGTTCCACTGGAATTTCAGATTCCACAAACTCAGGTGATTTAAGGAGCATGTTTGATCAGAGATCTTTCTCTGTGAGATAAACAACTCCCATACCCCCGCTTCTAGCAGTGACTGAGTTGAGGACGAGTTCATGAGCCCTGGGTCCCTTAGCATGTATGTATCATTGAAACATTGTTTGTCAGCACCCCAGCAAATGCACTGGTAGGATTTTTGCAGAGGCCATAGATGCTTTATTGCAGGGCAGATGTCAAGATGCCCCTGGGCTTTCAGTGTAAGCCCCTGAGTTTATGGAGGCCTCTTGGATGCCACCAGTAGTTAGCAGATGGGCCTGTCATCTTCCATGTGTTAGTTACCTATATGTGTGTAACAAATTCCTCCAACTTTTAGCATAGTAAACAAGAAAACATAATTCACTCATTTTCTGTGGGTCAGGCATTTGGGAAGTGCCCAGTTGAGCAAAAGTGACCCAAAATGTTAGTAGAATAGGAGAAGCCAAACTGACCTTATATGTCATTTAGACCAACCTTCTTATTTGATAGGGAAATGTATGCAGAGAGTTTGAATGATTACCTGTGCTGGTGCAGCTATTTTCAGAGGTGTTTGGAGCACAGGGCTCTGTTCCTCACATCTGCTGTTGGGTGATGTGAGTGTGATGTCAGTGCTATAATGTTTGTGTGGAGGTATGAGGTCATGAGAACTAACATGCATAGTCAGTCATTTGGGTGTTAGTTTGTGGGAAACCTGGCCGATTCAGTTTGGTTGTGTAACTTCTGTCTGTGAAGGTCAGTGAAATGAACACAATGATTAAAAACACTTTTTTCCATTCCTGAGTTTTAACAAACTTACTGTAGTGGGGGTACATTGTGACTTTTGCCAAAGTTCTTATAATATGCCATAGTTGAATTCATCCCTCCACATTCTCCTTTATTCTCTCTCACCGTATTCCTGGAATAGTTTCATCACGTCTCGTTTTTCCATTTTCATACATGAGTATATAATATTTATACCATATCCTACACCCTTTCCTTATATCCTCACCCCTCCCACAAGTAACAACTCCCTATACAGGACCTATTTTCCATTTCTGTTACCAAAAATCCCTTTTTGTGTTTATTTTGTTTTAGTGTGGGGAGCAGAACTGGGGCTTGAACTCAGGGACTCTACCTTGAGGCAGTTCACCAGCCGTTTTTTTGTGATAGGTGTTTCTGAGACAGGGTCTTGCAAACTATTTGCCCAAGCTGTGTTTGAACCAAGATCTTCCTTATCTCTCCCTTCTGAGTCACAGGGACTGCGGGTGTGAGCCACTGGTGACCCGCACGTTTTTGTTTGTTTAATTAAGATAGCTATTCGGGATGTTTCATTGTGACATTTGCTCATACATATATAGCTCTATGCATATATATATATATGTACACGTTATAACACAAATTGGGTCATTCCCTCTATTTTTTGCTTTTCTACTTTATTCTCCTTCTTATGGTAGTTTCAAAAGTTTTTAAAATTCTGCATTCCTCTACAGAAAGTACAACAACCATATTGACCTGGTTAACCTCCTCCTTTTACCCTCTCTCTCTCATAAATGAGCTCCCCTTAGACCTGTTGTTCATACTACTGCTTGTATGTGTGTCAGGTCTCTAGTGCATGTGTGAGAAAAAACATGTGGCCTTTGGTTTCCCCAACCTGACTAATTTAACTTAAGGTGATGTTCTCTAGTTCCATCCATTTACCTGCAAACAACAAAATTTCATGCATATTTAAGGCTGAATAAAATTCCATTGTGTGTAAATGCCACAGTTTTGGATCCATGTATCAGTTGTGAGGCATCTTGGCTGTTTACATATGTTAGCTGTTGTGAGTAATGCTGCAGTAAACATGGATGTGCAGGTGTCTGTCTTGTTACCTGGCTTGCATTCATTCAGGTATATCCCTATGAATGATAATGCTGGATCACACAGCAATTCTACTTTGAGTTTCGAGAAGCCTCCATATTGTTTTCCACAGTTGTTGTACTAATTTGCATTCCCACTAACTGCATATGAGGGTTCCTTTTTTTTAGACATCCTTGAAAACATTAGTTGTTTGTATTCTTGATAGCCATTACAATGGGAGTGGTTTGGAATCTTGGTATGGTTTTCATTTTTGTTTTCTTTCTGACGAGCGATGGTGAGCATTTCTTTATGTAGTTGTAGGTCCTTTGGACTTCTGCCTTGGAACAAGCTCTGTTAAGTTCATTTGTGTATTTCTTCATTGGGTCACTGATTTTTACGGGAATTTAGTTTTTGAGTATATTCTCGGTATTGATTTCAGTCAGATGTATACCTGGCAAAGATTTCCCCATTCTGGAGCCTTGGTTTCTGCTTCTATTCCTCACCACGTCATCTCAAGGTGTGGTTCTAGTGGACTGGCAAGGGAGGAAAAGGTTCCATGGAGGCACAGCACAGACACCTGTTGATCTGATATAAATTCTTCTCTGGTCTGCAGAGTACATCAAAGCACAGGCAGTGAAGGTTGGAAGGAATTCACCTCATTCACCGGTGTTTCCAGGTGTTCATAAGTATGGGTTCTGCTGAAAGGTACTTTTTTTTGATGAAAGCCCAGAAATTGACTTCCACAAAGTAGTTAATATTCATGGGTCACATTCATTGTGTGGGTGTGTTTGTGTGTGGGGCCGCATGTGTGGTTGAAAATAGTTCCTGGATCATTGTCCGTGGATGCTGTGTTCCTAATAATGCCAGTCAGGAATGCTCCTTCGGAAGGCAGTAATTTTGGGTTTTTCTCTGTGTTGTTACTCCCTAGGTAAACTGTAATCAATTCACTGAGGAGGAAAGATTCAGGGATCCTTGAATATGTGCAGGGTATGTGAGGCTATCGTGATGCATATATGTATGTGCCTCGTTACCCTGCTAGAAGTGATTTGAGTTCAAGTGATGGCTTTGGACACTGACTCTCGATTAGCCTTTAGTTGTTCCTTGGCATAATGGTGGTAGTATGTCTTCCTTCCAAGGACAATGTTGGAACTGATGTCACTTCTTGGGTTTTTCTAAGTTTGATCCTTCCTAAAGTGCTTAAAGTGTCGCCTCAGTAGGGTAACGCCAGGATTTCAGCCTTTGCAGATAACATTCGACTTGCGTTGAATAGAGGCCAGGTTCCTGGGTGTCTGTGTCTACCTTTCTGTGTGCCTTTCTTGTGTGTATGTGTCTGTCTTTGTCTGTGTGCTTAATATTTCTCATTTGTTCATGTATTAATTTCTTTGCTATTTGTCATAAATTCTCATATTACCAATTGTTTCACACTCTTTGAGTGTATCCCCTGCTTAGGCATGCAGAAGTGTCTTTGAATCAAAATCTATCATTAACGTTGAGGAAATAGACGGAACGAACAAGGCTGGGTGATGTTCTATGACTTCTGGTCTTGCACAAAGTTGTAATTAACTCCATAGAATGTAAGAAATTCACATACAAGATAAATATTAGTATGTCACTCATTCTCTGTGTGTGAGTGTGTGTGGGATGTTTGTTGTTTAGTTTCCCAACACTGGTTGGTAGAATATAGGTTCCTTCCCCAAGTCACTTGAGGAACAGCCTTGTGTGGCACTGACTTTATGTCTTGGGTTCCATGAATGAAAGGTGAACTGTGATGTCCCTCAGAGAACCATTGCAGATTTGAATGTCCTTCCTGAGAGTTTCATGTTTATTCCATAGGTTGTGGTGTTCCTGAAATCTGCCATTCTTCCGAGAGGTGGTAAGCATTTCAGTCACTAGAGAACCCTAAGCATTCCTTGGCTATAGCGTGTGTGTGCCTGTGTACTTCTCAGATCAAAGTGAAGTAATTTCTGTGTCGTTAGGAAGTGAATTCTTGTGGTGACCTTGAGGCTCTTGGCAGCCAGTGTGTGCTTTTGCGTGTTTTGTTCAAGTGAGGAACACTGTAGGCTGGAAGACAGCCCCAGGCCCTCACTCTGTGATATTTTGGGTCAGTTAAGGGAATACCCTCCCAGATGATGGGAGATGTAGTTCTGAGAAGGAAGTTGCCTCATCCAAGGTTCAGGGAGTTTTCCTGGCTTATTTACCTTCAAAGGGCTTGAGGTGTTTGTGTACTCACCAGGTGAAAGCCTTCCTGTCCTCCAAAGTGTGGGGTCCAGATTGGGAGTAGTTTGGAAGAAGTCAGAAATGTCATGCCAGTTGAACCTTGAATGATCTGAGGAGGGAACGTGGAGGAGAAAAGCAATTCCCAGATCACAAGTTCTTGCCAGGAAACTGCCACACAAATGGCTGGAGACTGAAGGGAGAGGGGCCATAGAGGCAGTGCTTACGTGGTCTGACCAATCAGGACAGACTTGGTTGTGATGTCACAGTGGGATCCCAGCCACTGCAACATACACATTCCCGAGGCAGCTCCTGCCTGGCCTCTTGCTATGGTAGCGCAGCCAGCCAAGCATGGAGAAGCTGGAGGTAGGTGCCACTGTCTCGTGTGGAAGACTTCTCTTTTATTTGGGTCCTCGATATACGGGGCACACGTGGCCTGAGCACACGGGTGACCTGAGCATCCTAGGATCGGGTGATACCATTCCTCAGTAGAGATCTTCATAAACTTTTTTGGTTTTGGTGGAACTGTTGGGACTGGTAATACTGGCGTTGAAACTCAATGCTTTTCACTTGCAAAGCAGTTGCTCTACCCTTTTAGCAACACCTCCTGTCAAACTTCCATAAATCTTTAGATTAAAGAAGTACAGTGAACCCCGAAAAGAATAAACAGAGCCAAACCATCCAACACCAATCACTATATTGTTTAGGAATGGATCGGTATGTGATAAAAAACCCATAGTAATGTACCAGAAATTTGGGCTGTTTGCCCGTGACGTATACCTGCATTTCTCTCACCTCAGCAGGTAGAAACAGGAGGATCGCAGTTCAAACCAGCTCTTGCAAATATTTTCCACAAGCCTCTGTTGAAAATACTCAACGCACAGAAGGTGTGCTGGAGTGGTATGGTTTTTCTTTTTTGAAATATTGTTTATTGAGTACTGTTGTACTGGGTATATGTTGTTACATTTACAAAAGTTTTTTACACTATGTCATAGTTAAAATCATCCCTTCCATCATTTTCCTTTATTATCTCCCTCCCTATTCCTGGAATAGTTTCACAGGTCTCATGTTTCCATTTTCATACATGAGTACACAATATTTCCATCCTATTCACCCTCACAACCATTTACTAATAATCCTCCCTGCTCCCAATGTAACTAACCGCGAGACAAGACCAGGTTTACTTTCTTGTGTTGTGTTTTTTATTAGTTTATATGTTTGTGTTTGGTGGGACTGGGTCTGTTTTCTTCTTTTGAAAAAAAATGATATTTTTTTGTTTAAGATGGGTCTATAGGGAGTTTCACTGTGACATTTCCATGTACATACGTCTTATGATCCTAATTGTTTCATCCCTTCCTGTTGTCCTTTTTACTTTATTCCCCTTCCATTTTTGATGTATAGAAAATACATCAACCGACCGTATTCACATTCTTAACTTCGTTCTTTGAAATGTTCTCCCTCCCATTAGGGACTCCCCGTCAGATTGAGTTGTTTTTCATAGCACTCTTTGTATATTTATTGGGCCTATATTCTACATCTGAGAGAAAACATGCAGTGTTTGGTTTCAGAACCTGGCTAATTTCACTTAAGATAATCTCCATTGCCATCCATTTCTCTGCAAAGGATAAAATCTCATTCTTTATTGTGGCTGAATCAAATTCCATTGAAAATTCTTGTTTTTCTAATTTACAGATAAAAAGAAAGTTATGCAGTGACACAGATTATCAGGAAATTACCACATGGTTTCTGTTCCACTGGAATTTCAGATTCCACAAACTCAGGTGAGTTAAGGAGCATGTTTGATCAGAGATCTTTCTCTGTGAGATAAACAACTCCCATACCCCCGCTTCTAGCAGTGACTGAGTTGAGGACGAGTTCATGAGCCCTGGGTCCCTTAGCATGTATGTATCATTGAAGCATTGTTTGTCAGCACCCCAGCAAATGCACTGGTAGGATTTTTGCAGAGGCCATAGATGCTTTATTGCAGGGCAGATGTCAAGATGCCCCTGGGCTTTCAGTGTAAGCCCCTGAGTTTATGGAGGCCTCTTGGATGCCACCAGTAGTTAGCAGATGGGCCTGTCATCTTCCATGTGTTAGTTACCTATATGTGTGTAACAAATTCCTCCAACTTTTAGCATAGTAAACAAGAAAACATAATTCACTCATTTTCTGTGGGTCAGGCATTTGGGAAGTGCCCAGTTGAGCAAAAGTGACCCAAAATGTTAGTAGAATAGGAGAAGCCAAACTGACCTTATATGTCATTTAGACCAACCTTCTTATTTGATAGGGAAATGTATGCAGAGAGTTTGAATGATTACCTGTGCTGGTGCAGCTATTTTCAGAGGTGTTTGGAGCACAGGGCTCTGTTCCTCACATCTGCTGTTGGGTGATGTGAGTGTGATGTCAGTGCTATAATGTTTGTGTGGAGGTATGAGGTCATGAGAACTAACATGCATAGTCAGTTATTTGGGTGTTAGTTTGTGGGAAACCTGGCCGATTCAGTTTGGTTGTGTAACTTCTGTCTGTGAAGGTCAGTGAAATGAACACAATGATTAAAAACACTTTTTTCCATTCCTGAGTTTTAACAAACTTACTGTAGTGGGGGTACATTGTGACTTTTGCCAAAGTTCTTATAATATGCCATAGTTGAATTCATCCCTCCACATTCTCCTTTATTCTCTCTCACCGTATTCCTGGAATAGTTTCATCACGTCTCGTTTTTCCATTTTCATACATGAGTATATAATATTTATACCATATCCTACACCCTTTCCTTATATCCTCACCCCTCCCACAAGTAACAACTCCCTATACAGGACCTATTTTCCATTTCTGTTACCAAAAATCCCTTTTTGTGTTTATTTTGTTTTAGTGTGGGGAGCAGAACTGGGGCTTGAACTCAGGGACTCTACCTTGAGGCAGTTCACCAGCCGTTTTTTTGTGATAGGTGTTTCTGAGACAGGGTCTTGCAAACTATTTGCCCAAGCTGTGTTTGAACCAAGATCTTCCTTATCTCTCCCTTCTGAGTCACAGGGACTGCGGGTGTGAGCCACTGGTGACCCGCACGTTTTTGTTTGTTTAATTAAGATAGCTATTCGGGATGTTTCATTGTGACATTTGCTCATACATATATAGCTCTATGCATATATATATATATGTACACGTTATAACACAAATTGGGTCATTCCCTCTATTTTTTGCTTTTCTACTTTATTCTCCTTCTTATGGTAGTTTCAAAAGTTTTTAAAATTCTGCATTCCTCTACAGAAAGTACAACAACCATATTGACCTGGTTAACCTCCTCCTTTTACCCTCTCTCTCTCATAAATGAGCTCCCCTTAGACCTGTTGTTCATACTACTGCTTGTATGTGTGTCAGGTCTCTAGTGCATGTGTGAGAAAAAACATGTGGCCTTTGGTTTCCCCAACCTGACTAATTTAACTTAAGGTGATGTTCTCTAGTTCCATCCATTTTCCTGCAAACAACAAAATTTCATGCATATTTAAATAAAATTCCATTGTGTGTAAATGCCACAGTTTTGGATCCATGTATCAGTTGTGAGGCATCTTGGCTGTTTACATATGTTAGCTGTTGTGAGTAATGCTGCAGTAAACATGGATGTGCAGGTGTCTGTCTTGTTACCTGGCTTGCATTCATTCAGGTATATCCCTATGAATGATAATGCTGGATCACACAGCAATTCTACTTTGAGTTTCGAGAAGCCTCCATATTGTTTTCCACAGTTGTTGTACTAATTTGCATTCCCACTAACTGCATATGAGGGTTCCTTTTTTTTAGACATCCTTGAAAACATTAGTTGTTTGTATTCTTGATAGCCATTACAATGGGAGTGGTTTGGAATCTTGGTATGGTTTTCATTTTTGTTTTCTTTCTGACGAGCGATGGTGAGCATTTCTTTATGTAGTTGTAGGTCCTTTGGACTTCTGCCTTGGAACAAGCTCTGTTAAGCTCATTTGTGTATTTCTTCATTGGGTCACTGATTTTTACGGGAATTTAGTTTTTGAGTATATTCTCGGTATTGATTTCAGTCAGATGTATACCTGGCAAAGATTTCCCCATTCTGGAGCCTTGGTTTCTGCTTCTATTCCTCACCACGTCATCTCAAGGTGTGGTTCTAGTGGACTGGCAAGGGAGGAAAAGGTTCCATGGAGGCACAGCACAGACACCTGTTGATCTGATATAAATTCTTCTCTGGTCTGCAGAGTACATCAAAGCACAGGCAGTGAAGGTTGGAAGGAATTCACCTCATTCACCGGTGTTTCCAGGTGTTCATAAGTATGGGTTCTGCTGAAAGGTACTTTTTTTTGATGAAAGCCCAGAAATTGACTTCCACAAAGTAGTTAATATTCATGGGTCACATTCATTGTGTGGGTGTGTTTGTGTGTGGGGCCGCATGTGTGGTTGAAAATAGTTCCTGGATCATTGTCCGTGGATGCTGTGTTCCTAATAATGCCAGTCAGGAATGCTCCTTCGGAAGGCAGTAATTTTGGGTTTTTCTCTGTGTTGTTACTCCCTAGGTAAACTGTAATCAATTCACTGAGGAGGAAAGATTCAGGGATCCTTGAATATGTGCAGGGTATGTGAGGCTATCGTGATGCATATATGTATGTGCCTCGTTACCCTGCTAGAAGTGATTTGAGTTCAAGTGATGGCTTTGGACACTGACTCTCGATTAGCCTTTAGTTGTTCCTTGGCATAATGGTGGTAGTATGTCTTCCTTCCAAGGACAATGTTGGAACTGATGTCACTTCTTGGGTTTTTCTAAGTTTGATCCTTCCTAAAGTGCTTAAAGTGTCGCCTCAGTAGGGTAACGCCAGGATTTCAGCCTTTGCAGATAACATTCGACTTGCGTTGAATAGAGGCCAGGTTCCTGGGTGTCTGTGTCTACCTTTCTGTGTGCCTTTCTTGTGTGTATGTGTCTGTCTTTGTCTGTGTGCTTAATATTTCTCATTTGTTCATGTATTAATTTCTTTGCTATTTGTCATAAATTCTCATATTACCAATTGTTTCACACTCTTTGAGTGTATCCGCTGCTTAGGCATGCAAAAGTATCTTTGAATCAAAATCTATCATTAACGTTGAGGAAATAGATGGAACGAACAAGGCTGGGTGATGTTCTATGACTTCTGGTCTTGCACAAAGTTGTAATTAACTCCATAGAATGTAAGAAATTCACATACAAGATAAATATTAGTATGTCACTTATTCTCTGTGTGTGAGTGTGTGTGGGATGTTTGTTGTTTAGTTTCCCAACACTGGTTGGTAGAATATAGGTTCCTTCCCCAAGTCACTTGAGGAACAGCCTTGTGTGGCACTGACTTTATGTCTTGGGTTCCATGAATGAAAGGTGAACTGTGATGTCCCTCAGAGAACCATTGCAGATTTGAATGTCCTTCCTGAGAGTTTCATGTTTATTCCATAGGTTGTGGTGTTCCTGAAATCTGCCATTCTTCCGAGAAGTGGTAAGCATTTCAGTCACTAGAGAACCCTAAGCATTCCTTGGCTATAGCGTGTGTGTGCCTGTGTACTTCTCAGATCAAAGTGAAGTAATTTCTGTGTCGTTAGGAAGTGAATTCTTGTGGTGACCTTGAGGCTCTTGGCAGCCAGTGTGTGCTTTTGCGTGTTTTGTTCAAGTGAGGAACACTGTAGGCTGGAAGACAGCCCCAGGTCCTCACTCTGTGATACTTTGGGTCAGTTAAGGGAATACCCTCCCAGATGATGGGAGATGTAGTTCTGAGAAGGAAGTTGCCTCATCCAAGGTTCAGGGAGTTTTCCTGGCTTATTTACCTTCAAAGGGCTTGAGGTGTTTGTGTACTCACCAGGTGAAAGCCTTCCTGTCCTCCAAAGTGTGGGGTCCAGATTGGGAGTAGTTTGGAAGAAGTCAGAAATGTCATGCCAGTTGAACCTTGAATGATCTGAGGAGGGAACGTGGAGGAGAAAAGCAATTCCCAGATCACAAGTTCTTGCCAGGAAACTGCCACACAAATGGCTGGAGACTGAAGGGAGAGGGGCCATAGAGGCAGTGCTTATGTGGTCTGACCAATCAGGACAGACTTGGTTGTGATGTCACAGTGGGATCCCAGCCACTGCAACATACACATTCCCGAGGCAGCTCCTGCCTGGCCTCTTGCTATGGTAGCGCAGCCAGCCAAGCATGGAGAAGCTGGAGGTAGGTGCCACTGTCTCGTGTGGAAGACTTCTCTTTTATTTGGGTCCTCGATATACGGGGCACACGTGGCCTGAGCACACGGGTGACCTGAGCATCCTAGGATCGGGTGATACCATTCCTCAGTAGAGATCTTCATAAACTTTTTTGGTTTTGGTGGAACTGTTGGGACTGGTAATACTGGCGTTGAAACTCAATGCTTTTCACTTGCAAAGCAGTTGCTCTACCCTTTTAGCAACACCTCCTGTCAAACTTCCATAAATCTTTAGATTAAAGAAGTACAGTGAACCCCGAAAAGAATAAACAGAGCCAAACCATCCAACACCAATCACTATATTGTTTAGGAATGGATCGGTATGTGATAAAAAACCCATAGTAATGTACCAGAAATTTGGGCTGTTTGCCCGTGACGTATACCTGCATTTCTCTCACCTCAGCAGGTAGAAACAGGAGGATCGCAGTTGAAACCAGCTCTTGCAAATATTTTCCACAAGCCTCTGTTGAAAATACTCAACGCACAGAAGGTGTGCTGGAGTGGTATGGTTTTTCTTTTTTGAAATATTGTTTATTGAGTACTGTTGTACTGGGTATATGTTGTTACATTTACAAAAGTTTTTTACACTATGTCATAGTTAAAATCATCCCTTCCATCATTTTCCTTTATTATCTCCCTCCCTATTCCTGGAATAGTTTCACAGGTCTCATGTTTCCATTTTCATACATGAGTACACAATATTTCCATCCTATTCACCCTCACAACCATTTACTAATAATCCTCCCTGCTCCCAATGTAACTAACCGCGAGACAAGACCAGGTTTACTTTCTTGTGTTGTGTTTTTTATTAGTTTATATGTTTGTGTTTGGTGGGACTGGGTCTGTTTTCTTCTTTTGAAAAAAAATGATATTTTTTTGTTTAAGATGGGTCTATAGGGAGTTTCACTGTGACATTTCCATGTACATACGTCTTATGATCCTAATTGTTTCATCCCTTCCTGTTGTCCTTTTTACTTTATTCCCCTTCCATTTTTGATGTATAGAAAATACATCAACCGACCGTATTCACATTCTTAACTTCGTTCTTTGAAATGTTCTCCCTCCCATTAGGGACTCCCCGTCAGATTGAGTTGTTTTTCATAGCACTCTTTCTATATTTATTGGGCCTATATTCTACATCTGAGAGAAAACATGCAGTGTTTGGTTTCAGAACCTGGCCAATTTCACTTAAGATAATCTCCATTGCCATCCATTTCTCTGCAAAGGATAAAATCTCATTCTTTATTGTGGTTGAATCAAATTCCATTGAAAATTCTTGTTTTTCTAATTTACAGATAAAAAGAAAGTTATGCAGTGACACAGATTATCAGGAAATTACCACATGGTTTCTGTTCCACTGGAATTTCAGATTCCACAAACTCAGGTGATTTAAGGAGCATGTTTGATCAGAGATCTTTCTCTGTGAGATAAACAACTCCCATACCCCCGCTTCTAGCAGTGACTGAGTTGAGGACGAGTTCATGAGCCCTGGGTCCCTTAGCATGTATGTATCATTGAAACATTGTTTGTCAGCACCCCAGCAAATGCACTGGTAGGATTTTTGCAGAGGCCATAGATGCTTTATTGCAGGGCAGATGTCAAGATGCCCCTGGGCTTTCAGTGTAAGCCCCTGAGTTTATGGAGGCCTCTTGGATGCCACCAGTAGTTAGCAGATGGGCCTGTCATCTTCCATGTGTTAGTTACCTATATGTGTGTAACAAATTCCTCCAACTTTTAGCATAGTAAACAAGAAAACATAATTCACTCATTTTCTGTGGGTCAGGCATTTGGGAAGTGCCCAGTTGAGCAAAAGTGACCCAAAATGTTAGTAGAATAGGAGAAGCCAAACTGACCTTATATGTCATTTAGACCAACCTTCTTATTTGATAGGGAAATGTATGCAGAGAGTTTGAATGATTACCTGTGCTGGTGCAGCTATTTTCAGAGGTGTTTGGAGCACAGGGCTCTGTTCCTCACATCTGCTGTTGGGTGATGTGAGTGTGATGTCAGTGCTATAATGTTTGTGTGGAGGTATGAGGTCATGAGAACTAACATGCATAGTCAGTCATTTGGGTGTTAGTTTGTGGGAAACCTGGCCGATTCAGTTTGGTTGTGTAACTTCTGTCTGTGAAGGTCAGTGAAATGAACACAATGATTAAAAACACTTTTTTCCATTCCTGAGTTTTAACAAACTTACTGTAGTGGGGGTACATTGTGACTTTTGCCAAAGTTCTTATAATATGCCATAGTTGAATTCATCCCTCCACATTCTCCTTTATTCTCTCTCACCGTATTCCTGGAATAGTTTCATCACGTCTCGTTTTTCCATTTTCATACATGAGTATATAATATTTATACCATATCCTACACCCTTTCCTTATATCCTCACCCCTCCCACAAGTAACAACTCCCTATACAGGACCTATTTTCCATTTCTGTTACCAAAAATCCCTTTTTGTGTTTATTTTGTTTTAGTGTGGGGAGCAGAACTGGGGCTTGAACTCAGGGACTCTACCTTGAGGCAGTTCACCAGCCGTTTTTTTGTGATAGGTGTTTCTGAGACAGGGTCTTGCAAACTATTTGCCCAAGCTGTGTTTGAACCAAGATCTTCCTTATCTCTCCCTTCTGAGTCACAGGGACTGCGGGTGTGAGCCACTGGTGACCCGCACGTTTTTGTTTGTTTAATTAAGATAGCTATTCGGGATGTTTCATTGTGACATTTGCTCATACATATATAGCTCTATGCATATATATATATATGTACACGTTATAACACAAATTGGGTCATTCCCTCTATTTTTTGCTTTTCTACTTTATTCTCCTTCTTATGGTAGTTTCAAAAGTTTTTAAAATTCTGCATTCCTCTACAGAAAGTACAACAACCATATTGACCTGGTTAACCTCCTCCTTTTACCCTCTCTCTCTCATAAATGAGCTCCCCTTAGACCTGTTGTTCATACTACTGCTTGTATGTGTGTCAGGTCTCTAGTGCATGTGTGAGAAAAAACATGTGGCCTTTGGTTTCCCCAACCTGACTAATTTAACTTAAGGTGATGTTCTCTAGTTCCATCCATTTACCTGCAAACAACAAAATTTCATGCATATTTAAGGCTGAATAAAATTCCATTGTGTGTAAATGCCACAGTTTTGGATCCATGTATCAGTTGTGAGGCATCTTGGCTGTTTACATATGTTAGCTGTTGTGAGTAATGCTGCAGTAAACATGGATGTGCAGGTGTCTGTCTTGTTACCTGGCTTGCATTCATTCAGGTATATCCCTATGAATGATAATGCTGGATCACACAGCAATTCTACTTTGAGTTTCGAGAAGCCTCCATATTGTTTTCCACAGTTGTTGTACTAATTTGCATTCCCACTAACTGCATATGAGGGTTCCTTTTTTTTAGACATCCTTGAAAACATTAGTTGTTTGTATTCTTGATAGCCATTACAATGGGAGTGGTTTGGAATCTTGGTATGGTTTTCATTTTTGTTTTCTTTCTGACGAGCGATGGTGAGCATTTCTTTATGTAGTTGTAGGTCCTTTGGACTTCTGCCTTGGAACAAGCTCTGTTAAGTTCATTTGTGTATTTCTTCATTGGGTCACTGATTTTTACGGGAATTTAGTTTTTGAGTATATTCTCGGTATTGATTTCAGTCAGATGTATACCTGGCAAAGATTTCCCCATTCTGGAGCCTTGGTTTCTGCTTCTATTCCTCACCACGTCATCTCAAGGTGTGGTTCTAGTGGACTGGCAAGGGAGGAAAAGGTTCCATGGAGGCACAGCACAGACACCTGTTGATCTGATATAAATTCTTCTCTGGTCTGCAGAGTACATCAAAGCACAGGCAGTGAAGGTTGGAAGGAATTCACCTCATTCACCGGTGTTTCCAGGTGTTCATAAGTATGGGTTCTGCTGAAAGGTACTTTTTTTTGATGAAAGCCCAGAAATTGACTTCCACAAAGTAGTTAATATTCATGGGTCACATTCATTGTGTGGGTGTGTTTGTGTGTGGGGCCGCATGTGTGGTTGAAAATAGTTCCTGGATCATTGTCCGTGGATGCTGTGTTCCTAATAATGCCAGTCAGGAATGCTCCTTCGGAAGGCAGTAATTTTGGGTTTTTCTCTGTGTTGTTACTCCCTAGGTAAACTGTAATCAATTCACTGAGGAGGAAAGATTCAGGGATCCTTGAATATGTGCAGGGTATGTGAGGCTATCGTGATGCATATATGTATGTGCCTCGTTACCCTGCTAGAAGTGATTTGAGTTCAAGTGATGGCTTTGGACACTGACTCTCGATTAGCCTTTAGTTGTTCCTTGGCATAATGGTGGTAGTATGTCTTCCTTCCAAGGACAATGTTGGAACTGATGTCACTTCTTGGGTTTTTCTAAGTTTGATCCTTCCTAAAGTGCTTAAAGTGTCGCCTCAGTAGGGTAACGCCAGGATTTCAGCCTTTGCAGATAACATTCGACTTGCGTTGAATAGAGGCCAGGTTCCTGGGTGTCTGTGTCTACCTTTCTGTGTGCCTTTCTTGTGTGTATGTGTCTGTCTTTGTCTGTGTGCTTAATATTTCTCATTTGTTCATGTATTAATTTCTTTGCTATTTGTCATAAATTCTCATATTACCAATTGTTTCACACTCTTTGAGTGTATCCGCTGCTTAGGCATGCAGAAGTGTCTTTGAATCAAAATCTATCATTAACGTTGAGGAAATAGATGGAACGAACAAGGCTGGGTGATGTTCTATGACTTCTGGTCTTGCACAAAGTTGTAATTAACTCCATAGAATGTAAGAAATTCACATACAAGATAAATATTAGTATGTCACTCATTCTCTGTGTGTGAGTGTGTGTGGGATGTTTGTTGTTTAGTTTCCCAACACTGGTTGGTAGAATATAGGTTCCTTCCCCAAGTCACTTGAGGAACAGCCTTGTGTGGCACTGACTTTATGTCTTGGGTTCCATGAATGAAAGGTGAACTGTGATGTCCCTCAGAGAACCATTGCAGATTTGAATGTCCTTCCTGAGAGTTTCATGTTTATTCCATAGGTTGTGGTGTTCCTGAAATCTGCCATTCTTCCGAGAGGTGGTAAGCATTTCAGTCACTAGAGAACCCTAAGCATTCCTTGGCTATAGCGTGTGTGTGCCTGTGTACTTCTCAGATCAAAGTGAAGTAATTTCTGTGTCGTTAGGAAGTGAATTCTTGTGGTGACCTTGAGGCTCTTGGCAGCCAGTGTGTGCTTTTGCGTGTTTTGTTCAAGTGAGGAACACTGTAGGCTGGAAGACAGCCCCAGGTCCTCACTCTGTGATATTTTGGGTCAGTTAAGGGAATACCCTCCCAGATGATGGGAGATGTAGTTCTGAGAAGGAAGTTGCCTCATCCAAGGTTCAGGGAGTTTTCCTGGCTTATTTACCTTCAAAGGGCTTGAGGTGTTTGTGTACTCACCAGGTGAAAGCCTTCCTGTCCTCCAAAGTGTGGGGTCCAGATTGGGAGTAGTTTGGAAGAAGTCAGAAATGTCATGCCAGTTGAACCTTGAATGATCTGAGGAGGGAACGTGGAGGAGAAAAGCAATTCCCAGATCACAAGTTCTTGCCAGGAAACTGCCACACAAATGGCTGGAGACTGAAGGGAGAGGGGCCATAGAGGCAGTGCTTACGTGGTCTGACCAATCAGGACAGACTTGGTTGTGATGTCACAGTGGGATCCCAGCCACTGCAACATACACATTCCCGAGGCAGCTCCTGCCTGGCCTCTTGCTATGGTAGCGCAGCCAGCCAAGCATGGAGAAGCTGGAGGTAGGTGCCACTGTCTCGTGTGGAAGACTTCTCTTTTATTTGGGTCCTCGATATACGGGGCACACGTGGCCTGAGCACACGGGTGACCTGAGCATCCTAGGATCGGGTGATACCATTCCTCAGTAGAGATCTTCATAAACTTTTTTGGTTTTGGTGGAACTGTTGGGACTGGTAATACTGGCGTTGAAACTCAATGCTTTACACTTGCAAAGCAGTTGCTCTACCCTTTTAGCAACACCTCCTGTCAAACTTCCATAAATCTTTAGATTAAAGAAGTACAGTGAACCCCGAAAAGAATAAACAGAGCCAAACCATCCAACACCAATCACTATATTGTTTAGGAATGGATCGGTATGTGATAAAAAACCCATAGTAATGTACCAGAAATTTGGGCTGTTTGCCCGTGACGTATACCTGCATTTCTCTCACCTCAGCAGGTAGAAACAGGAGGATCGCAGTTCAAACCAGCTCTTGCAAATATTTTCCACAAGCCTCTGTTGAAAATACTCAACGCACAGAAGGTGTGCTGGAGTGGTATGGTTTTTCTTTTTTGAAATATTGTTTATTGAGTACTGTTGTACTGGGTATATGTTGTTACATTTACAAAAGTTTTTTACACTATGTCATAGTTAAAATCATCCCTTCCATCATTTTCCTTTATTATCTCCCTCCCTATTCCTGGAATAGTTTCACAGGTCTCATGTTTCCATTTTCATACATGAGTACACAATATTTCCATCCTATTCACCCTCACAACCATTTACTAATAATCCTCCCTGCTCCCAATGTAACTAACCGCGAGACAAGACCAGGTTTACTTTCTTGTGTTGTGTTTTTTATTAGTTTATATGTTTGTGTTTGGTGGGACTGGGTCTGTTTTCTTCTTTTGAAAAAAAATGATATTTTTTTGTTTAAGATGGGTCTATAGGGAGTTTCACTGTGACATTTCCATGTACATACGTCTTATGATCCTAATTGTTTCATCCCTTCCTGTTGTCCTTTTTACTTTATTCCCCTTCCATTTTTGATGTATAGAAAATACATCAACCGACCGTATTCACATTCTTAACTTCGTTCTTTGAAATGTTCTCCCTCCCATTAGGGACTCCCCGTCAGATTGAGTTGTTTTTCATAGCACTCTTTGTATATTTATTGGGCCTATATTCTACATCTGAGAGAAAACATGCAGTGTTTGGTTTCAGAACCTGGCTAATTTCACTTAAGATAATCTCCATTGCCATCCATTTCTCTGCAAAGGATAAAATCTCATTCTTTATTGTGGCTGAATCAAATTCCATTGAAAATTCTTGTTTTTCTAATTTACAGATAAAAAGAAAGTTATGCAGTGACACAGATTATCAGGAAATTACCACATGGTTTCTGTTCCACTGGAATTTCAGATTCCACAAACTCAGGTGAGTTAAGGAGCATGTTTGATCAGAGATCTTTCTCTGTGAGATAAACAACTCCCATACCCCCGCTTCTAGCAGTGACTGAGTTGAGGACGAGTTCATGAGCCCTGGGTCCCTTAGCATGTATGTATCATTGAAGCAT